>NW_020940358.1:10103506-10107686 GCF_900497805.2 Vombatus ursinus
TTTCTTTCTTTCTTTCTTTCTTTCTTTCTTTCTTTCTTTCTTTCTTTTTCTTTTTTCTTTCTTTCTTTCTTTCTTCCCAGTTTTCCTTTTTTTGAGCATATCTTAAAGTAACATTCTTTTCATTCTTCAATGTAAGGGCAGTGTCATGGTGTAGTGGATAAAGTGACCTGGGTTTGATGTCCTGCCTTGTGTGAACCCTGGCAAGTCACAAAGTAGCCATTCTGGACCATAGTTTCACCTGTAAAATGAGGGGCTGGATTCAGGGGCTTTTGAGGTCACTTTCAGCACTAAATCTGTGGTCTTGTAAACCTGTGCTTATATTGCACTTTAAGGTTTGCAGAGTGTTTTCCTCAGTGCTAGGTCTCTTTTAGCTCTACTATATCTATGACCATTAAGGCAGAGTGTTCACTTCAGAAAACTAAGCCTCCCCCCCCCCCCCCCGCCCCGGATGTATAGTATGAAAAAGGGTTCACAGATTGGGGGAGAGGCAGGGCACTTAACATCTAAAATGATTGTAATGTTAAATGTCTGGGAAGAGCATGGGTTTGGAGTCAGAAGGCCTGGTTTTGAATCCTGGCTTTGCTATATATTCCCTAAGTGATCTTAGTCAAATTATTTGCTCTCTTTGGGCTCCCAGAAGGAAGTGACTGTACTAGGTGAAGTCTAAGGTCCTTTCCCCTAAATCCTTTAAGACTATGATAACATACTTCATTACAAAAATGAGAAGTTTTAAAAGCTGCCTCAGACCCAGCCCAGACAGGAGAACCCATACCCTCCAAAAGTGTCTGAAACTTCTTAAACTTTGACCGTGAGGTCTTTCCACACTCAGGGATGGTATTGGCCAGATATGTCAAAAAACAAGCCAGCTGCAATAGTGGAGGTGTTCTATTCACATCGGAATCGAAATTGCCCTTTCACACACAATAACAGCACTGGGTAAACTTGACATGTCCCTAGGACAAATTCAATTAAATACATTTATTAAGCACCTAGTATATGCACTCTGGTGGATGGCAAAGATAAATAAGACTGTCATTACCCGCCTAGAATAATACTAGTGGAATAAGAATTGAATACAAATAACTCTAATGCAAAATAGAATGTGATAAGTGCCTGTGAGAGGGACAAATAAAGTGTTAAGAGAGTTCAGTGAAGGAAGTGAGAGGCACTTCTGTTTTGTTAATGAGAATACCTTGAATTCAGAATAGTGAATTTGAGCCTCCAAGCCAAAAACACTGCAGAGGTATTTTCAGCAGAAGGTTGAGTGCTGTAAAACCTTGCTGCATCTTAAAGGGCCTAGCCCCATTTGAAAGATACAGGATTTTAGCTTTAGATCAGTGGTTCCCAATTTTTTTTTGGTCTGTGAACCTCGTTCAACAACAATGACAAAAATGTGCTGTGAACCCCAGAATAATTTAAGACAGTGCTAATAATAATGTTTGGATTTGTTCATTAAGTGCTTGCAGTAACTACAGTGATAACTTTTGCCCACACTTCTCTCCCCCCAAAGTTATAATCTCTATAGAAACAAATCTATAATGCCTCCAACATGCACATGCTTATTGTCACAGAGGAAAAATATATTTGTAACATAACTGGGTAATTATTTACCACACAATGGGTCATTAAAGAATTTTTAGCTTGAACTCCTTGGACACCATGGAGAATCTCCAAACTAGTGCCCTAGATCAATCTTCTTATTTTACAGATGAAGAAACTGAGGCCCAGAGAAGGGATGTGACTTGCTCAAAACCAGATAGATGATAAGTGGAAGAGTTATGCATGATGTTTATGGATGGATAAACATCATGGATGAGGTTTATTTTTTAAATTTTTTAATATATTTTATTTCTTCCCCAATTACATGCTAAAACAACTTTTAATATTTTCTTAAAAGTTTTGAGTTCCAAATTCTATCTCTCCTTCCCTCCTCTTCCTCCCTCCCTGAGATGGTAAGCAATCCAATATAGTTTAATACATGTGCAATTATGTAAAACATTTTCTGTATTAGTCATTTTGTACAAGAAGACTTGAAGAAAGAAAGGAAGGAATGAAAGAAGACAGGAAGGAAGGAAAGAAGGAAGAATGAAAGAAAAGAAAGAAGGAAGGAAAGAAGGAAGAAAGTAAAGAAGAAAGAAAGGAGGAAGTTGCAAAAATAGCATGCTTCAGTCTGCATTCAGACAATATCAGTTCTTTCTCTGGAGGTGTATAGCATGCTTCATTATGTATCCTTTGGGGGTATCTTGGATCATTGTATTGCTGAGAATAGCTAAGTCATTCACAGTTCTTCCTTATACAGTACTGCTATCCAACATTCTCCTGGTTCTGTTCATTTCACTTTGCAAAAGTTCATGTAATGTTTATCACCTCCTTTTCCCCTCTTCCTCCCAAAAAAAGAGGCAGCTAGGTGCTGCAGTGGATAGAGTGCCCAGCCTGGAATCAGCAAGATAACTTCTTGAATTCAAATCCAGCTTCAGACACTTAACTACCTGTGTGACCCTGGGCAAGTCAATTAACCTTGTTCGTTTCAGTTCCTCATCTGTAAATTGAACTGGAGAAAAAAAAAATGGCAAATCATTCCAGTATCTTTGCCAAGAAAATCCCAAATGGGGTCACAGAGAATTAACGGGACTGTACAACAACCAAAAAAAAAAAGCATTTAAAGGACTGTAACTTGCTCCCTTCTGTGTGCCTATTTCTCATTTTTACAAAGGCTTTATGAGAATGATCTACATATGTATTGAGAATATCCTTGATGAAAATATGAGAGAGAACAGGTAGACTTTCATAAATGATTTTCCAGAGTAACGTGCCTTTTTGTCATCCCTAAATGCCCTTTTTGGCTGCTGAAGGATGAAGATATATTGACTTTTTTCTGTTCCTTTAAAGCCCCAGGTCCATTTTACATCCAGTGCCTCCCCTGTCCCATATTTGGTGTTTTTTTTTTTTCAATCTTGGTATAGAACTTTCTATTTATCACTATTAAAAGTCATTTTATTCAAAACCCTGGGAAAATATTTTGAATTATGACTTTGTAATGAAGATCCCCCCCCGAATTCAACTAGGTAGCTGGTTTTTTTTTTCCCCTAAATTTCTTTTTGGTTTCCACTTCTTTTCTATTGTCTATCTCTATGACTTTGACAAAACATTTTCACTGGAGAAAAACAAACAAGCAAATATAACTTTGCCCTGTAAATGTGATTTACCCATTTTATAGTCCATCTTTCACACAGCTGCTGAAATGATCTTCCTAATGCACAGGTTTGACGATTTTGCTCTCCTCAAAAATTTTCATTGACTCTCTGTTATCTATAGTACAATACAATCAATGCAAACTCCAATCTTTCATGCAGGGCCCTCTACAATCTGTAAGACTAAACTTCCAATTTCCTCAATCATCTTCACTTGTCAAAATTCTTCTTTTCTTTTATCTCCTATGCAACTTCTTCCCCATGTTCCCCCATCCCTAAACTTAGGGTGCTTTCTCACTTCTCTAATTTTCCAATAGTATTTTCTTTATCTCTTTGGCCCCTATCATATTCTAGCCTATATATTTATTTACCTGAGTGTAAATAATTATCCTTCTAACTGTTCCTTGAAGGGGAGTAACCTGTACGATTTCCCCTTCAAATATTTTTCCCTACTGCTGCTGCACATATTGGGTTGAAAAAAATATTTGTTGAATTGAACTAAATCAAACAAGAAATATCCAATAATCTAATACCTGGACACTTATTATCTCTAAGTTCTAGAGACAAATTATTTTGGCTCTGTTGCTTTCTCATAAAGACATTATCAGAATTCCTCTGGGATGAAAAAACATCTTTGCTTTTCATGCTTGTTTAGCTTATTTCTTTCTTCATAGTGGGGTTAATATTTTCTTCTCCTTACATAGTACGTGTATATCCTTGCTATTAACATTTCAAATAATTCACTCTGATGCTTTGATCCATATATTATCACTGTTCCTGAGCATCTCAACTCAGCTCACTGGCCCTCAGAGATTTCCAAGAACAAAACAAAAACAGCTTTTTTAAAAAAAATTGGGTTTTTTTTGGTTGTTATTCTTTTTTTTTTCTTTTTCCAATCAAAGGAAACTTTCCTAGAAAAGAAAAAAAGAAAACGCGAACGCGCACACACACACACACACACACACACACACACACACACACACACACAC
>NW_020940358.1:10107696-10127326 GCF_900497805.2 Vombatus ursinus
CACACACACACACACACACACACACACACACACACACACACACACACCCCCCCCAAGGAGTTCATATGGTATTTAGCCACTAAGTGGTGCTGTGTACAGTTCAGTATCGTTAACAATTGTGCAGCTTAGTTGTACTAAAATGCTTTGTCAAGACAATTAAAGGACAGGGCAGTTACCAAAGGACTAAGAGACTGATTTAATCTTTCCCAGACCAGGGAAAATCAGGACTAAAAAGAAAGAGATTTGTGCCCAATTGGGAATGCACAAATTAAGAGAAGATTGGGAAGTTTGACTCCTGCAGCTGTTAAAAGAATTCCTTGCTTCTAGGTGTAGAAGCGATAAGGGGCAGAAATGTTAAGAAGGTTGTAAATATAAAGAAATCCTAAGGTTCGCCTCTCAAGAAAAACAATTTCAAAAGACTTACTTCTTTATAAGGAAAGAAAATTATATCTATCTAGCTATCTATCTATTCATTTATTTAGTTATTTGTTTATTTGTTAATTAAAATTGGGTCTTCCTATCTCACCCCAGCTGGAAGCACAGGGGCTACTCATGGCTAAATTCCGCTCTAATCAGTCTGAGAGTTTTGACCTACTGTGTTTCCAACATGGGCGAGTTCCTGCCTCCTTAAGCAATCTGATGGCCCCTTACTCCCAAGAGCTCACCATATTAATCTTCACTTAGTGCAGATGCCCAACTGGCTTAGCCCACTGAAGCTCAGAACTCCCAGGCTCAAGAAATCCTCCAGTTTCAGCCTCCCCACTAGCATGGGTTACAGGTATGTGCCACTACACCTGGTAAATTTTCCATTTTAATAATCTTGAACCCTCACAATATTCTTTTCCTCTCTTCTATTAAGGAAAAATACTACATCCAGGGTGGTAAAAGTGCATCATTTCCCTCCTTTAGATCCATTTCAAAAACTGTCAAGTCTCTGTGTATACATGCTGAGGAGGTTAGTATACCCTAAACCAAATTTTACAATCAGTTGTTTATTTCTTACTGTTGTGATAGGAAAGAAATAGCCCTTGTAATAATCAGAGATATAGCATTGTAAGGTGAAGATGATTTCCCAGAGAGAGTTCACAAAAAGAATACCTTGGGACTACTGATGAGTTCATTTTATGGACATAGATAACAGGTTTAACGTTTTGAGCCTGGTCGGCCTGTTTATTTCAAGCAGGATTTCAGCCAGAATATTAACTTCCTTTAAGGTAGTTCCCAGTTGATCTGATTTAATTTGTTCTGAATATGTGTTTGAGAGATTTTAAAGTTGACATCGATGTGTTGAGTCTCATTATCAACTGGACTATAATAGAACAGGAGTGAGTGATCATCTGAAGGGATAGTCACTGATATGAAAACCCAAATTAACTTAAGGTTGACAGTTTGCTCAGGAAGGTGAAAAGGGATACCATACACAAATGGTGATTTTATGGGTAGAAGATCCTTTAAAAGGATTGTGAATAGAGCTGACCCTGGCCACATTTGTGAAGTATTTGGTATGGTTTCAGCATCCTTTCATTCCTGCTTTGATATTTCTCCTCCTTCTTCTTATTTGTTAATTGTCCTCCATGGTCTACCTTCTGTAGTGTTCTCTCCTAGAATACCATCCCAGGCAGTGCATATGCTCTAGACTCAGTCTAAACCCCTAAACCTTCAGAAACCATTTGTGCTATCCAATGCTACACTTCCCATTGACCTTAATTTAGTTATAGAATAACAGAATTGCAGAATTAGAAGGGCCTCCAGAGGTCATCCGGATAAACGCTTCCTTAAATTATGAATTCTATCTATGGTTGACAAATTGTCATTCTACCTATCTATGTGTTGTTATCCAGTATCTTTTTGGAGACATCTAAAGAGTAGCAAGTAGATAGAACAGTAGAAAGAGTGTAGGACCTTGAGTCAGGAAGACCTGAGTTTTAATCTAACTCTAGTCACTTGCTAGTTGTGTGACCATGAGGAAGTCCCCTAATTTCTATCTACTTCAGTTTCCTCATCTGTTAAGTGGAGATAATAATGGTACTTCCTTAAAGGGTTGTTGTGTAGATAAAATTAAGTAGTAATTGAAAAATGCTTTGCAAGCTTTAAAATTAATCCACACACATATATGTATGTACGTATATACATAGGCAGCCTATTCCATATTTTTGGACATCTGCTGTTACTGATTCAGCATCAACAAGACATGAAATTGTTTTTTCTAATACTTGAAATAATTATACAAAGAATCATCTATGATCTTTAACCTGATTAACCACTTGTGAGACTAATTTCCCCTGAAATGACTTAGTAAGCTAAAGGTTCCATGACCTTTGGGATCATAAGTCAAGGATCTCAACCTGTGATACAGAAAAGCTTAAGAGAATGGGGAAAGGCTAAGAAGATAGCTGTTAATCATCTGACAGAGTCAGTATAGCTTGACCCTTTAGTTTACTTTATTTCTAAGACCTCAAGCAGTTCGCTGCATAGCCTAGTGTATAAGACTTTCACCAGGGCATACACAAACCAGAGTAACACAAAAATAGAAATGTGGCGAAAGTCAACCAGGCAACCAGACTTCCCAGAGATATGTTATGAAAAGGAATCTTTTGGCTTTCCTTATTGTCTTCCATCTACATGCTCATCTCTATAGTCATAATATAAACACTGGTTTAAAAAAAAAAGGCAACAAAGCAACACCTGAACTCCTCTTACAGTTAATTTCAGATTTAGAGAGAGCTTGATGTTCTCTTTAGGACTCTTCATGGAAACCACTGCCTTCCTGGTAATAAGGTTAAAGAAATTGCTTGAGCTCATGGAACAGTGTTATCTCAGTTTGAAGTTAACTGGCCCATATGGAGACAGACCCTAGACCCTTGATATCATTGAAAACATGCTTTAATCATACCGAGCAAATCTACAAATACATATTTTTAAAGAGGCAATTAGCAAACATATTTAAACAAAGACAAAACAAAAGTCAGCATGGCTTCAGCAAGAATGGGTCATGCCAGAGCAAACTTCCTTCCTTCCTTCCTTTCTTCCTTCCTTTCTTCCTTCCTTCTTTCCTTCCTTCCTTCCTTCCTTCCTTCCTTCCTTCCTTCCTTCCTTCCTCCCTTCCTTCCTTCCTTCCTCCCTTCCTTCCTTCCTTCCTCCCTTCCTCCTTCCCTTCCTCCCCTCCCTCCTTCCCTTCCTTCCCTCCCTCCTTCCTTCCCTCCCTCCTTCCCTTCCTTCTTTCCCAACCTTCCTCCCTTCCTTCCCTCCCTCTTTCCTCCCTTCCTTCCTTCTTTCTTTTTTTTCTTCTTTCTCTCTCTTTCTCTATTTCTCTTTCTTTCTTTCTTCCTCAGATTTACTAAATAAATTGGGACATTCATTGTTGGTGGAATTGTAAAAAGATCCAACCATTTTGGATAGCAATCTGGAATTATGCCCAAAGAGTTATTAAACCACCTATAACTTTGACCAGCAATACCACTACTAGGTATATTTTCAAAGATGATTAGGGAAAAAGGAAAAGAACCTGTATGTTCTAAAATGTTTATGGCAGCTCTCTTTGGGGTGGCAAAGAACTGGAAATTGAAGGGATGCCCATCAATTGGGGAATGGCTGAACAAGTTTTGGTATATGATTGTGATGGTATACTACTATAACATAAGAAATGTTGAGCTCAATCATCTTAGAAAAACATGGAAAGACATGCATGAAATAATGAAGAGAGAAATGAGCAGAACCAAGAGAACATTATATACAGTGATAGCAATATTGTTTTAAGAATGACTTTGAGTGAATAAGTTATTTTGTCTATTACAAATATCCAAATTAACTATAAAGGACGTATGAAGAAAGACACTATCTGCATCCAGAGAGAGAACTGATAAATACAAGTATGTGTGGAATAATTTTACAGACGCACACATACATGTATATATGTATGTATGCATGTGTGTACATATATATAATACATATATACACATACATATTTTGTCTAATGGTAGTCATCTCTAGGGCAGGGGGAAGAAAAAAAAGAAAAAAGAAATTTACATGATAATTTTGTTGTATATTTGAAAGGAATACCAAGTCACGTATAGTAGATTTGCAGTTTCATTTACAATGTACTTATTTTGTTAGATAAATTAAAAAGAAAAGAAAAAAAGAAAAAAATGAGTAGGTCAGGAAAATTCTGTAGATGGAGTTTCCCTAGGTTCTAGCAAAGAGTTTGAAACAATATTTCACACAATTCTTTGGCAAAGGGTAGAGAGATGTGGTCTAGTTATAGCTCAGTTAAATGGATTTGAAACTGCTTAAATGGTTAGATCCCCAAAGCAGTCATTAATGCTTTGATGACAATAGGAAGTAGGTATCCTATTCTGTGCCTCAGGGATGTGTGCTTGGCCATATATCACTTAACATTTTTATCAATTACTTAGATAAAGGAATTGGGCATACTTTTCTAATTTGTGGATTACACAAAGCCAGGAGGACTAGCTAATACACACTCTAGTGATAAGAATCACGATTTTAAAAGATCTTGACAGGTTATAACATTGGACTTAATATGATATAATAAAATGAAATTTAATAAGGTTAAACATAAAGTCTTATACTTGTGCTGAGAAATTGACTTCATAACTATAAGATGGGGGAGGCATGATTAGAAAGTAGTTTGTCAGAAATAGGATTTGGGACTTCTAGTGGAATATAAGCTTAATAGGTACCACCCTGAAACATCCCTCTTCCCCTCTGGCTCCCTTCTCCCATTGGGTAGTTCCTCTTAGAGCCTCCATTTTGAGGAAGTGTCAGCTTTTGACTCTTAGCACTTCGCAAATGTGCTCTCCACTCTCACTTTTCAGTTTCACAAAAAGAATATAATTTCCTTGTGTGTAAGGATTGTCTCTTTTGCTTGTATTTGGACCCCCAGGGCTTATCAAAGTACCTGTTCCATAACAAGAACTTAATAAATGATTGTTAATTTGACTTGACTTAGTAGAATACTATCACAGCTGAGAAAATGAATGCAATCTTGGGTTTCATACAGGCACAGTTTCTAGGAGTAAGGAGGTAATACTACTTCTGTCCAATGCTTTGATCAGAGCACGTCTGGAGTATTGTGTTCAGGGTGGGATGCAAATTTAAGAAGGACACTACTAAACTTGAAAACATCCAGTGTGAAAAATCCAATGTGGTAAAGGGATTTGAGTCCATGACATATGCAGGTCACATGAAGTAAAGATGGTTAGCATGGTGAAGAAAAGAATCAGTGTAGACATGATAGCTGCTTCAAGTATTTGAAGAGTTGTTATGTGGAAGAATACTTATTTTTTTGGTCCTATAGGGCAGAGCTAGGAACAATCAGTCTATTTTACAAAAAGACAAATTTAATCTTGCTATCAGAGGAGAGAAAACAAAACTTCCTAAATAAAAGGTTAATAGATAATCTTGGGAGGAAAATGGTTTCCATCTCTTAGCAGATATTGAAGCAGGGATTGTAAAAATAATTGTTGACTAGACTGTAGTAGGATTGTTTTTGGGGGAGTATGAATTGAACTAAATAGCTGTGAGATCATGTCAACTGTGAAATTCCGTGATGTTTTCTCTTTCTTCTCCTCTTGTATCATCATGTATTGTCCAGTATACTTATCTGACATCTAACTTCTTATATAAAGCAATGTACGATATCTGCCTGCAGGGAGAGTAAGGGGATAGAGTGTCCTTGGACAGGAATGACAGGATGTTCTCCTTGGGACAACATACTCCAGAATTCTATACACAAGTTCAGCAGGTAACTAACTCATCACCTGGGAAGTTACATAGAAGTCTATTTGATAATATTTGGGTATTTAGGAAAGAACTGAACAGATTAGAACTGAAAAAGAAGGACAGGAGATGCAATCAAGACAGAGGTTGTTCCTGGGTTGTCTCCCAATATTCTGGTTTTTTGGGGTTTTTTTTGCAATCAGGGTTTGAGGGACTTGCCCAGGGTCACACAGCTAGTAAATGTCAAGTGTTTGGTCTGAGGCCGGATTTGAACTCAGGTCCTCCTGACTTCAGGGTGGGTGCTCTATCCACTGAGCCACCTAGCTGCCCCAGTTTTCCACTGTTCTGGTTGGAAGACATTGAAATACCCCCCCACTTATGCCAATGCTAGATAGATGTCTGGACATTTATCTAGCAATACTTTTCATGCTTGTGGAAGTATCCCCCTCCACTCATGTCAGGTAGCAGTGGCAGTAGAATTATCGGTCCAGCATGAGACAATGTTCTACCATACACATTGCCTTCTGTGTTTATTTAATGGGCAAGTTGCTAACAAACTTTTTACTGCTTCTGTAGATTGAATGTCATGCTGACTTAGCAGCATAGGATAGGAAATGAGTTGGATTTGCAACTTTTCATCCTTGGAAATTGCTGGGATTTTTTTTGGGGGGGTGATGCTGTGGAAATAGGTGGTGACAGTACTTTCTGTTTATTGTAATTTTCTTGTTATTAATTTTATATTTGTATTTCAAGGAAATACTATATATAGACACATATATGTACACACACACACACATATATGTAGAGAGAGAGAGAGAGAGAAGGAGAGAGAGAGAGAGAAGGAGAGAGAGAGAGAGTAGAAAGACTCTGGTTAGTTGAGTTTCAGAGGGATAATAGGGGAACTGGGGAGAAATAAAACATAGACCAAACAGGTTGTTCTTGTGCATGTATGTGTATATTTTTAATGTAGTCAGAATTCAGGAGCACTATGTATCTTTTCATGGATTTATTATACTGTATGTCCCCAACTCAACTTTAAGCTACTTGAAGGAGCCATAATTTGGGAGGGTTATAGTATTTCTATACACTTTTACTATCTTTTACATGGTAACAATGTATTGGTTGATTGTCCATGATCTCAATGCTCCAGTCATTTGCTGCCTTGAATTGTCTTCCACAGTCATTTTTTGCTTATATAACAGGCATGCTATGTTTATCCTATGCCCTTTAACTAGCTTCACACTTAGCTGTAGTCTTAGCTGAACAAATATTTAAGATCTTCATCCCATACTTACACAGGGTCTTGTCTACTTTTAGAGACCTCCTTTCAAAAGTATCTCTGACCCCTAGTGATCAGTAAAGTTAACTTCATAGCAAGCATTTGGAAATTACTGTAGGCTTGTGAAAGTAAGGGTGCTTTTTTTTTTCTCTACAGAGTTTAGATGAAGTGAGGTTGGTTAATTTCTGTGAACCCTGTATCTGAGGTGGTGAATCATAGACTGTCATATCTCTGAGAAGACCAATCAAGCGGCATCCTAAATTGTGCTTGTCAAATATGAGATTCTTAGTGTAAGGATCAAAGCTTTGAAACTGGCAAGTAAATCTATAAATCTCATTTTCCCCATTTAAAAATGTCATTCAACCTGGATGGGAGTTTAGTCGTTCATTCCATGGCATCAGAAGATATTTGTGACTGCTAAAGTGAGGTTGAAAAATGTGAGCCTGGAATAGTCTTTATCATGCTGAAATGACAGTGTCTCCATAGGTCTGACTTTGCTTTGCTGACTTATTTTTTGGCTAACAGATCCTTAGTTAGTGCATGGAAGATTTAGTAGAATCTATGTAGACAGCTTTGATCTTTCTCAATAAGACATTGATCTACTTACATATGTTTTAGCAGATTCCTAAAAGTTCAAGGACATTTTTATTATGCAATAAGTATTTAATTTACTGCTGTAACTAATGTTTGCTATTAATTCTGCTGGTATAATAAAAGCATCAGGAGACAGATACCCACCCCAAGGCATGTTTTTAAGTTGTGATATGATGTATAATGCAAATTGACAAGTACTGTAGCTGAAGAAATAGCTACATACAACCTGGACTAAAGGTCTTTTTAAAAATGAAATGACAGGATGATGGATTAGTGCACACATTTTTTTAGTGGAAGTATTAAATTTCCTTGCCCTGGAGGTTGGGCCTGAGGTTGTCCATGGGTCTGACCATTTCCAGACACTCTAGATTTATCTACTTTTAAAGCTCACAAAGAAATTGCACATTTTACCATGGGAAGCTCCTTAAAGGTGAGATTTTCTATAAACATGCACTAAATCATTCGCCCCCAATTTCATTATGCAAAAACAGCCATACATGGAACTTCCTCATCAAAAATCCTGCATTCAGACAAAAATTTCCAATGCAAATGAGCATTTTTAGAACATAAATGCTGTGTTTTACTTCTCTCTTCCTGGTCCTCATGCATATGTATAAACATGCATATCTCAGTTCAAGTCTATTGATCTCTACTGTCCATCAACAATCAATAAATTAGTAAATTGTACCTGTTGAAAGTACTATAATATACTGTTGGTGGAGCTTTGAATTGGTTCAGCCATTCTGGAAAGCAATTTAGGACTATGTCCAAAAAGTTATTAAACTATGCATATGATACTGCTACCAGGTCTATACTCCCACAGAGATCAAGAAAGAAGGAAAGGCACCACATATGCAAAAATATTTACAGCAGCTCTTTTTGTGGTAGCAAAGAATTAGAAACTGAGGGTTAGCCTGTCAATGGAGGAATGACTGAACAAGTTATGGTATATGAATGTGATGAAATACTATATGGCTATAAGAAATGATGGAGAGGGTTTTAGAAAATCCTAGGATGACTTGTATAAACTGATAAAAAGTGAAGTGAACAGAACTAGGAGAACAACTTATATAATAACAACAATATTATGAAGATAAACAACTTTGAAAGACTTGGGAATTTTGATCAACACAATGACCAACAAAAAATCCAAAGAACTCATAATGAGACATCTAATCTACCTCCAGATGGAGAGCTGATGGACTCAGAAAAGCATATTTTCATTTCATTCCTTTCCTTTTCCTTGTCCCCCTTTTTTCTTTTCTTTTCCTCTTCTCTCTTCTCCTCTTTTCCCCTCTCCTCTCCTCTCTTTTCCTTACCTCTCCTCTCTTCTCCTCTTTCCTTGCCTCTCCTCTCCTCTCTTCTCCTTTTCTCTCCTGTCCTTTCTTCCCCTCTTTTCTCTCCTCCCTTCCCCTTCTCTTTCTTCTCCTTCCCTCCTCTCTCCTCTCCTTACCTCCTTTCTCCTCTCCTCCCTTCTTCTCTCCTTGAATTTAGAAAAAAATGCACCAATTGAATTTTCCGTTTTCAACCTAATTTCTCACTTTACTAATTGCTAGATTTGTTATTATACCAGCCCTTAGCACAGTACCTGGCACAGAGAAGGTACTTAATAAATATTTACTGACTAACTCATTTACATCAAGGGGTTGTTATATTGTATATCTTGGAGCATGCATGTATCCCAAGGATGTCAAAGATAAAAAGAAAGGTTCTATCTATACTGGAATACTCATACCAGTACTTTCTGTTGTACCAAAACCTAGAAATAAAGCTTATCAAATTAGTTTTAGCTGAGCAAATTGTGGTATATAAATATAATTAATATTATTGCATCATTAGAATTAATGAATATGAGTAATTAAAAGAAGCATGGAGAAATCTATATGAAATGATACAGAATGAAATAAACAGAACTAGGAAATTATATACACAGTGACTAATAATACATAAATAAAATAACACCAAAAGAGAACTGATTGCTGTGTAATTGAAACTATGTATCTTGATGTTAGAGATGATGAAATGCATCTATTTTCCTGAAGGAGTGAGGGCCTATGTATGCAGAATGGTGCATGTGCTATCAAAAATCAGTGGTGTGTTATTTGGTTTTACTAAATTGATTTTCTTTATTATGAGACTAGGTACATTGGGTAGATGGGGAAATCTGGAAGTGACTTATGGAAGAACCAAAATTATAAAACTTTTTTTTTTAAAGATAGTGCCTATCAAATCTAGCATTACAATAAAATATTCAGATATATACTTTTTATCTTAAAGGTAACTGTTTATATTCTTTTTCTTGCCATCCCCCGACCTCAAGGTGTCACCCTATAGCTTTCCTTCCATTCACTGATAAACTCCATAAAGCCTTTTTCTTTATAGTAATAACCAGTTCAATTTAACAAATACTTATTAAATCCCTACTTCATACAAGGCATTCTGCTAAGTACTGGAGATGCAAAGGCAAAAATCAAACAGTGCCTGCCTTTAAGGAACATATGTTCAGTTGGAAGTAGGGGACATATAACATATGCCCTGATAAATGCAAAGTAATACAAAGTAAATTCAGGAGGCAGGAAACTAACCTCTTCCACAATACCTATTCACTTTCAATTGACTTTCAATGAGATTGCTTCTGAAGTCACTCCATCAAAAGTCATCAATAATCTCCTAATTATTAAACCTAATGAACTTTTTCAGTTCTCTTTCTCCTTTACTTATGTTAGGTATTTGACACTGTTGACCATCTCCCTTTTCCTAGCAGCTGTCTCTTTTTGTGTGTTTTTAAATATATACTTACATACATACATATATGTGTATGTATACATGTGTGTGCATAGGTGTGTGTGTGTGTGTGTGTGTGTATTGTTTTAATCAGCTGAAATCTACTTTCTTTCCCTCCTTGCACTTTCACTCTCAGGAGGAACATAAAAACAAAACCATTGCAAACATGTATATTAACCCAAAACAACACATTGGACATGTCCTGAAATTTTTTTTTCTCACTTTCTATTCTGAGTCCTTCACCTCTCTTAGCTGGAGGTTGGCAATATGATGATTCCTTACTAGATTTCTGGAATCCTGTTTGGTCATTCACTATAGTATTCACTCGGTGAGGGGAAGAGAAAAGGCCTCCTACAGAATATATTTGCATTGAATCTTAAAGAAAGGGAAAGGAAGGTAAGGAAGAGACTGAGGTGGGGGTGAGGATGGGGAGAGAGCGTCCCAGGTATGGGAAATAGCTGTTTCAAAGGCACAGAGATGGGAAATAGAATGTTGTGTTTGAGGAACCAAAAGTAGAACATTGTGGCTGGATTGTAGACTGCAAAGAGGTAAGTAAAGTATAAGGCTGCTAGAAAGGTAGGAAGGGGCCAGATTGAAAAAAAAAGTTTTAAATGCTAAACATGGTTTATATTTGATCCTGAAGGTAATATGGAACCATTGGAGCTAACTGATTTGGAGAGTAGGAACGACAAGCTCAGACCTACTTTTCAGAAAAATCATCTTGGCAGTTGAATAGATGGATTAGAGTGGGGAGAGGCTTGAGGCAGGGAGACCAGTTAGTAGGCTATTGTCATAGTCCAGGTGAGAAGTGAAAAGGACCTGAATTCAGATCTTGGCTAGGTGTGTGTAGAAAAGGGAACATAGAGAAAAAAAGCTCAAAGGTAGAAATGATTAAATTTTTCAAAGGTTAGTGACATTGAGCAATTGAGGGTAACTCTGAGTTTATAAGGCAGGTAATTAGTAGCATGTTGGTGCCCTCCAGCATAATGGAAAATTTGGAAGAGGAGAGGTTTTGGGGAAAAGGTAATAAGTTCTGCTTTAGATGTATGGAATTTGAGAAATGTCCAGGATAATCAGTTCAAGATGTCCAAAAGGCTATTGGTGCTATGATCTTATGAGATAGATGAAGGCTAGATAGATTATATAGATCTGGGAATCATCTGCATAAACATGCCAATCTAACTCTTTGGAACTGAAGAGATAACTAATTAAAAAAAAACATAGAATGAAAAGGGAAGAGGGGGAGGACAGAGCTTTGCAGGACACTCATAGTCAGCAGAATGGTTGAAGAATGAGCAAAGAGAATGAAAAGTAGTGGGTGAACAGGTAGGAGAGCCAGGGGATAGTGGAGTCATGAAAACTGAAAGGGAATAATATCTACAAGGTAAAGATAATCAACATAGTCAAATAATGCAGAAAGGCTGAGAAGTTAAAATGGGTGAGGATTAAGAAAAGATCATTACATTTAGCAATTCAGAGGTAATTGGTAATTTTGGAGAGGGATATTTCAGTTGAATGATGTCAGAAGTCAGAATGAAGAGGGTTTAGAAGAAAGTGAGAGTAGAATAATTGAAGGTTCCAATTACATCCATCTCTCTCTCTCTCTCTCTCTCTCTCTCTCTCTCTCCCTCTCTCTCTCTCTCTCTCTCTTTCCATATCCAGATAAGTAGATAGGTAGATAGGTAGAAAGGTAGATAGATAGATTGATAGATAGCCCTCTCAAGGAGAAAGATAGAGGATGATAGCTAGTTGGGATGGTTGGATCAAGTGTTGTGTGGAGGCTGAGGTTTTAAAGTGTACCTATTCTCAAAATTCCCTCTGATTTCAATGAAAATTTAAGAAAAGCAAAAAAAGGGACAACCCCTTAAGAAGGGGATTTCATCCCATTCTAACTTCTCAACCAAATTGCCTCCACTAATATCCTCACTCTTATCTTCAGCCTCCCTCTAACTCCTGGGTCCTTCCATAATATCTACAAACAAGTCCACATTTCCTCCCAATGCTTAAAAATTGCTCACTTGATTCATATTCTTTTCCTTTTTTTGCATTTCTTAAAATTTCATTGAAATCAGAGGGAATTTTGAGAAGAGGTAGACTTTAAAACCTCAGCCTCCACAGAACACCTATGACCCTTACATAATTGGGGGGAGGGAGGGAGTTGCATGCACAAGACAGGGTAAGAATATGCAACAAATACAAGGGAAAAAAAGTTACCATCAGCAAAACTTGACAAATACCAGCAGATACAAGCACTTCTACAAAGCACAGAAAGAGATGAATTCAAATAAAACTGTGAATCTCCATTATAGCCTAGCTTGGTTGTTTTTTTTTTTCTTTGAGTCAATAAGTCCAAATGTTAGTTTCAAAACCATCTTGCCTGTCTATGTCTTCTGAACTTCCTCTGTTCCCTTTTTTCATTTAAAAATACTTTAATGACCCTCTTTTTTTTCTATTCTACTTTTCTTTTGGCATCCACAATGATGATTTCACTCTACTTCCTCCATGTTCCCTATTAAAAATGCTTGTAAAAATATGCAGACAAGCAAATCCAGTCTACACATCAGCCATGCCTGAAAATGGAAGTTAGTCTCATTCTGCATCACAAATATATCACCTCTCTATCCAGAGGCAGGCATTATGGTTAGTCATTGCATATTTCTAATTTAATGTAAAGATTAATTTTAAAATTCATTTAAAAGTTTTTGAGTTTCAAATTTTCTGTCTCTCCCTTACCTCCACCTCCCTAAGACAGTAAGCAATTTGACACGTTATATATGTGCACTATATTTCAATATTAGTCATGTTGTGAAAGAAGAAACACACCAAAAGAAAAAAAATGGAAGAAATAAAGAAAGTGAAAATAGTATGCTCAGACTCCATTAGTTCTTTCTCTGAATGTAAATAGCATTTTTTTTCCTCATGAAAACTTTGAAACTATTTTCGATCATTGTATTGTGGGGAATAGCTAAGTCATTTGTTGTTGGTCATCAATGTTCTCCTGATTCTGCTTACTTCACTTTGCATCAGTTCATGTAAATCTTTCCAGGTTTTTCTGACATCTGCCAGCTCATCTTTTCTTATATCACAGTAGTATTCCATTACATTCATATATCACAACTTGTTCATCCTTTTCCCAATTGATGGGCATCCCCACAATTTCCAATGTTTTGACAACACAAAAAGAGCTGCTACAAATAGTTTTATACTTGAGTCATGCACCCACTCCCATTTTTTAAAATCTTTGGGATACAGACCCAGGAGACCTAAAAATTTGGTCTATCAAAGAGTATGCACAGTTTGGTTGCAACTTGGGCATAGTTCCAAATTGCTCTCTAAAATGGTTGGATCAGTTTACAAACTCCATCAACAATGCATTGTATCCCAATTTTCACATATCCCCCATAACATTTCTTTTTCTTTCCTATTAGACAATTTGATAGGTATGAGGTGGAAACTCAGAGTTGTTTTAATTTGTATTTCTCCAATCAATAGTGATTTAGAGCATATTTTCATGTGACTATAGAGAGCTCTGATTTCTTTATCTGAAAACTGATTGCCTATCCTTTGATGATTTATTATTGGGGAATGACTTGTGTTCATATAAATTTGACTCAGTTTTCTACATATTTGAGAAATGGGGCCTTGATCAGAGACACTTGCTATAAAATTGTTTCCCAGCTTTCTGTTTTCCTTCTAATCTTGGTTTTGTTGGTGTAAAACCTTTATAATTTAATGTCATCAAAATTATTCATTTTACATGCTGTAGTATTCTCTATCTCTTGTTTGGTCATAAAGTCTTCCTTTCTTCATAGATCTGACAGGTAAACTATTCCTTGCTCTCTTAATTTGCTTATGGTATCACCCTTTATATCTATATCATGTACCCATTTTGACCTTATTTCAATATATGGTGTAGGATATTGGTCTATACCTAGTTTCTGCCATACTGTTTTCAAGTTTTCCTGGCAATTTTTGTCAAATAGTGAGTTCTTGTTCCAGAAGCTGTGGTCTTTGGGTTAATCAACCACTAGATTACTATGGTCATTTACTACCAAATCTTGTGTAACTAATCTATTCCACTGATCCACCATTCTATTTCTCAGCCAGTATCACATAGTTATGACGGTTACCTCTTTAAAATAGTTTGTTTTGTATATCTAGTCCACATTCCTTCACATTTTTCCCATTAATTTCTTTGATATTCTTGACCTTTTGTTCTTCCAAATGAATTTTGTTATTTTTTTAGCTCTATAAAACAATTTTTCATAGTTTTATTGTGCACTGAATAAGTAAATTAATTTAGGTAGAATTGTCATTTTTATTATATTGACTCATTGTACACATGGGCAATTGATATTTTTCCAATTGTTCAGATCTTTATTTAAGAAAAGTGTTTTGTGATTGTGTTCATATAGTTCCTGAGTTTGTCTTGGCAGGTAGACTCCCAAGTTTTTTATATTGTCTACAGATATTTTAAATGGAATTTCTCTTTCTATCTCTTGCTGCTGGCCTTTGTTGGCTATAAATAGAAATGCTGATGATTTATGTGAGTTTATTTTATATCCTGCAACTTTGATAAAGTTGTTAATTATTTAAAGTAGTTTTTAGTTGATTTTCTAGGATTCTCTAAGTATACCATCTTATCTGCAAAGAATGATAGTTTTTTTCCTTGTTGTCTATTCTAATTCCTTCAATTTTTATTCTCTTATTGCTACAGCTAGCATTTCTAGTATAATATTGAATAATAGTGATAATAAATGGTCATCTTTGTTTCACCTCTGATCTTATTGGGAAGACTTCTGGCTTATCCCCTTTACTGATAATGCTTGTTGATGGTTTTAGGTAGATAATATTTATCATTTTAAGGAAAGCTCCATTTATTCCTATGCTCTCTCGTGTTTTTAATACGAATGGGTGCCATATTTTGTCAAAAGCTTTTTCTTCATCTTTTCAGATAATCATATGATTTCTGTTGGTTTTGTTATTGATATGGCCAATTGTGCTGATAATTTTCCTAATATTGAACCAGCCCGGCGTTCCTGGTATAAATCCCACCTGATCATAGTGTATGATCTTTGTGATATATTGCTGTTATCTCTTTGCTAGCATTTTTTAAAGTATTCTTCTTCTCGTTGGCTTTTTGGATCTCTTTTGCCATTTGGGTTAGACTATTTTTTAAGGTGTTATTTTCTTCAGTATTTTTTTGGGTCTACTTTAGCAAGCTGTTGACTGTTTTTCATGATTTTCTTGCATCACTCTCAGTTTTTTCTCTACTTCTCTTACTTGCTTCTCAAAATCCTTTTTGAGCTCTTCCATGGCCTGGGACCAATTCATATTTTCCTTGCAGGCTTTCGATGTAGGAGCTTTGATTATATTGTCTTCTGGTTGTATGTTTCGATCTTCTTTGTTACCAGAGAAAGATTCTATGATCTGACTCTTTTTGCTCTGCTTGCTCATGATCCCAGCCAATTACTTGAGTTATAAACTCTTTGTTAAGGTAAGAGTCTGCTTCCAGTGTGGAGAAAGTACTGTCCCAAGCTTCAGGGGTTTAGTGCGGCTGTTTTCAGAGATGCTTCTAGGGACCTGTAAATTTTCAGTTCTTCCAAGGTGCTATGATCAAGGGTGAGGTGTTTACTCCTTTCCTGGCCTGTGCTCTGGTCTGTGAGTGACCACAAGCACTCTTTTCTGTCTTGGAACTGTGAGGAGGATTCTATCTCCACAACCACTACAAGCTCTACCACACCAGAGCTCCTCCTCGCCCTAGGATCATCACCCATAACTGCTACCCAGATCCAAGCATGGGCAAAGCAAGAGAATCCTTCACCACTAGAGAGATTCCTGCAATCCCCTTCTGATCAGCCACTTGATTCCCCTTCAGTCTGTGGGCTAGAAGGAAGCTCCAGAGGCTGCTGCTGCCCTGGGGTCGCGCTCAGGAATGAGGCTGGGAACCCCTACCCCCACACTTCTCTCTCATCTCAGACAGACTTGTCTACTGACCTTGTAAGTTGTCTTTGGTGTTCGTGGGTTGAGAAGCCTGGAAACTGCTACAGCTCCCCCTGATTCAGTCCTCTGAGGCCTGCTCCAGGTTCTCTGAGACCTAACTGTGCTCCTCTCCCCACCTGGTGCAATATACCTTTCCAATCAACCATCCAGGTTGTTTTGGGCTGTAAATTTGTTTCACTCTGTCTTTTTGTGGGTTCTGCTGCTTTAGAATTTGTTTAGAGTAATTTTTTATAGGTATTTGGAGGGGTTTGGAGGAGAGCTCAAGCAAGTCACTGCTTTTACTCTGCCATCTTGGCTCCGCCTCAGCACCATATCTGTGTCATAAAAATAATTCAGTAGGACTCCTTCACCTATTTTTCCAAGTAGTTTATATAGTATTGGAATTAATTGTTTAAATATTTGATAGAATTTATTTGTGAACCCATCTGGCCCTAGGGATTTTTTCTTAGGGATTTCATTGATGGTTTGTTCAATTTCTTTTTCTATGATAGGGTTATTTAAGTATTCTGTTTCCTCTTCTGTTAATCTGACAATTTATATTTTTGTAAATGTTCATCAATTTTGCTTAGATTATCAGATTTATTATCATATAATTGGGCAAAATAGTTTCTAATAATTACTTTAATTTTGTTTTCATTAGTAGTGAATTCTCCCTTTTCATTTTTGATACTGGGAATTTAATTTTCTTCTTTTTTAATCATATTAATTAATATCTGTTTTATTATTTTTTTCCATAAAACCAGCCCCTACTTTTATTTATTAGCTCAATAGTTTTCCTACTTCCAAATTTATTAACCTCACCTTTGGCTTACAGGATTTCTAAGTTGGTATTTAATTGAGGATTTTTAATTTCTTCTTTTTCTAATTTTTTTAGTTGCATGCCCAATTCATTGACCTGCTCTTTATTTTGTTGATGTAAACATTTAGATATATAAAATTTCCCATAAGTACTGCCTTGGCTGCATCCCACAAATTTTGATATGTTACCTCATTGCTGTCATTCTCTTTAATGAAATTATTTATTGTTTCCATCATTTGTTTTTTGACCCACTCATTCTTTAGGATTAGATTATTTAGTTTCCAATTAATTCTTAATCTATCTTTCCACTGCCCTTATGGCATCATGATCTGAAAAGGATGCTTTTAATATTTTCTTTCTGCATTTGATTGTGAGATTTTTATGCCCTAATACATGATAAATTTTGTGTAGTTGCCATGTACTACTGAGAGAAAGGTTTATTCCTTTCTATCCCCTTTTTATTTTCTCTATCATATCTAACTTCTCTAAAATTCTATTCAGACCCTTAACTTCTTTCCTGTTTATTTTGTGGTTAGATTTATCTAGTTCTGAGAGGGGGGATTGAGGTCTTCCACTAGTATAGTTTTGCTATCTATTTCTTCCTGTAACTCACTTAACTTTTCTAAGAATTTGGATGCTATACCACTTGGTTCATGTATGTTTAGTGTTGATATTACTTCCTTGTCTATGGTAACTTTTAGCAAGATGTAGTTTCCTTCCTCGTCTCTTTTAATGAGATATATTTTTGCTTTTGCTTTGTTTGAGATCAAGATTGCTACCCTTGCTTTTTTTTTTTTTTTACTTCCACTGGAGTAAATATTCTGCTTGAGCTTTTTATCTTTATTCTGCATGTATGTCTCTCTGCTTCAAATGTGTTTCTTGTAAACAACATATGTAGGATTATAGTTTTTAATCCACTCTGTTATCTGCTTCCATTTTATCGAAGAGTTCATCTCATTCACATTCACAGTTATGATTATTAATTATGTATTTCACTCTATCCTATTTTTCCCATTTGTACTTTTCTCTCTTCTTTCACCCTGCTCCTCCTCACCAGTGTTTTGTTTCTGACCACTGCCTCTCTCAATCTACTCTCCCTTTTATCTCCCCCCTCCCTTTTCTTTCCCCTTTCTCTATAGAATAAGATAAATTCCTATACCCAACTGAGTGTGTATGTTATTCCCTCTTTGAACCAAATCCAATGATGGTAAATTTCAGATGATGCTCTTCCCATCCCTTCTTTCCCTCTGCTATAATAGGTCTGTCGTGCCTCTTCATGTGATGTAATTTACCCCATATTGCCTCCTCCTCTCCTCCTTTCCCAATACAATCCTTTTTTGCACAAATTTATTTATTATTTCATTACATCAAAGTCAACTTATACTCATGCCTTCTATGTACACCCCTTCTAACTGCCCTAATAGAGATACAGTTCTCAAGAGTTACAATATCATCTTCCCATGTAGAGATGTAAACAGTTTAACTTTACTGAATAACATGTTTTTCTTTTTTCTTTCTTGTTTACTTTTTTATGCTTATCTTGAGTCTTGTATTATAGATCTAATTTTCTGCTCAGCTCTGGTCTTATCATGAGGAAAGTTTGAAAGTCCCCTATTTCTGGGGCAGGTAGGTGGCACAGTGGATGGAGCACCAGCCCTGGAGTCAGGAGGACCTGAGTTCAAATCTGGCCTCAGACACTCGATACTTACTAGTTGTGTGACCCTGGACAAGTCACTTAACCCCCATTACCTCTGTTCTTGAGGAACAAGGGGCACTGTCACAAGCTTGTTGTGCTGGGGGCCAAGAGTCTGGTCACTGGCTTTCTGCTCCAGGGCCTGAGGTGCTGGTGGTTTGCCCACTGTACTGGGGTGGCCCAGCCTACTTGCATCCATTGTGCCCTGAGTTCTGGGTCGGGCAATTCACCTGCTGCACTGGGGCTAGAGGCCTCAGAGTTGGCCTGTTGTGCCACTGGCCTGCTGAGCCAGGACTTTGATGTGTGGTTGCTGATCTGTGCTGTGGCTAAGAGCCTCTTGTTTGCTTCCTGAGACACAGCCCGCATAGTCCAAGGCAGTCATTGTTCTGGCAACCCAGGAGGCATTTTTTGTGCTTCCTTTAATAAACTGTTGACTCTTTTTTTTTTTTTTTTCA
This sequence comes from Vombatus ursinus, assembly GCF_900497805.2. Lineage (NCBI taxonomy): Eukaryota > Metazoa > Chordata > Mammalia > Diprotodontia > Vombatidae > Vombatus > Vombatus ursinus. The sequence goes on from NW_020940358.1 coordinate 10,127,043, forward strand.
TGATTCTTTGGCATAATTCTCATTTCTTTTTTAAATTTTTCTTCTACTTCTCTTATTTGATTTTTGAAGTCCTTTTTAAGCTTTTCCAGGAGTTCTTTTTTGGGCTGAACCCAAGGTCTTATTTTCCTTTGAGACTTTAAATGTAGGCATTTTAACATTGTTGTCCTTTTCTGAGTTTGTGTTTTGAGCTTCCCTGTCACCATAATATGAGTCTATGGTAAGACTCTTTTATCTATCTATCTATCTATCTATCTATCTATCTATCTATCTATCTATCTATCTAT
>NW_020940358.1:10127336-10169836 GCF_900497805.2 Vombatus ursinus
TATCTATCTATCTATCTATCTATCTATCTATCTATCTATCTATCTATTTTTTGCTCATTATTTCCAGCCTATTTCATTACTTTTAAAGTTGTGCTCTGCTCCTATGGTAGAGGGGCCACTGTCCCAAGTTTCTCGTGTTGGAGACTGCAGGCCCTGGCTGCTAACTTGTTGTTGTATTGGGACTGCAGAAGGCCTGGCCATTCACTTGATGCTGCACAAAGTGGGGGTGCCTGGCCTCTTGCCTGTTGCTACACTGGGGCCCATGAGGAGGGGGATAGTGTTTCACTGGGACTATGGGGGGGCCTGGAGCTATGCTGGGGACAGGTGATTCACCTGGTACTCTGGGGGCCTGGTACTGCTTTAGGGCCCACAGATGGCTTGGTTGTTCATCTGGCACTGTGCTGGGGCCACAGGGTGGGAGTGAGGGGGAGCTGGCTGCTAGCCTGGTGCTGCATTGGGTCGTGGGGGAAGCAGGGGGTTGAGCTGGCCTTGGTCACTGACCTGTGCTGGGGCTCAGTGCCTCCTGCTGGCTTGCCAGAGCAATGCCTGCTCTGAACTGTGCTCCCTTTTAACCTGAGTGAGATAGACCTTTCCTGCCAACTTTTCAAGTTGTCTTGGGCTGGAAAATTGTTTTACCCTGTCTTTTTGTTGGTTCTGCTTTTCTAGAATTTTTTTTGAGGTGCTATTTTATAATTTTTTGAGGTGAATTTGGGAGAGTTCTGGCAATTTCCAGCTTACTCTGCCATTTTGGCTCCTGGGAAAGGTTACTTAAATTTCTTTGTAATGTGGTTATTTTGTAAATTGTATTCCTAGTTCTATTCATTTTACTTTGTATCAGTTCCTATAATTCTTCTCAGGTTTCTCTGAATCCATTCCCTTTGTTATTTCTTATATTAAAAATAAATAAATAGATTCCATTCCATTTGTGTTATATGAATTCATTTAGTCATCTCTTATTTGATGGATACCTCTTTAATTTCTAGTTCTTCAGTATAAGAAATGCTGATTCAGTACTTTTTGTGGTAGCAATAAACTAGAAATCAAAGAGGCCCCTGTTGATAGGGAAAAAGCTAAAAACAATCCATCGTATATTCATATAACAGAATATTATTGTGCAGTAGAAATGATAATTATAGAGAATTCAGAGAATAATGGGAAGACTTGTGTGAACTAATACAGGGCAAAATAAACAAAATTAATTGAACACTATATACAATGATGACAAAAATATAAATGAAAGGATTGCTTTAAAAAGTCAAATGCTAAGTAATAGAAAAACCAATGAAGTTCTGAAGATGAGATAATGAAATATACCTCTTCCTTCAAATCGGAGAGGTGGGGGACTACAATGACAGAATATTGCATATAGTATCAAACATGATCTCTGCGTCAGACTTTTTTGTTTACTTGTTTTTCTTTGTCCAAAGGTCAGTTCAGGTTTGGGAGGGGGATGAATTGCCATTCTATAAAGACAAAAGGTCTTAAAATATATTTATAAAAAAAAGAGGTTGTATAAATGAAATTTAGGTTTCCCAAATCCTTAGAAGGGATTGATTTAGGGAATTCTTATAGAAGGAAGTCTGCTTACTGTTGGCATTATTTCTGTGAAGTATGCAAATGTGACATAGAATCCTAGTGCTAGAAGTAAAGAATTTTAAACCCTTTTGGTCCAATCTCTTCATTTTACAAAGAAGGAAACTTAAGCCCAACAAAAAGAAGTGACTAGATCAAGGTCACATGGTTAGTAAATACCAAGATTGGAACCCCGTTTTTATGATTTCTGACCAAGTACTTTCTGCTACATTCTGTAGCATCCAGTATCACTTTAGAAGAGTGGGAATAATAGGATAATGGAGCACAGTCCATACTGAGGAACTACAAATCATAACTGTGTGTTTTACAGTGTCTCAGTGTGAACCATAAAACTGCATTGTTATAACTCAAGAAAAGTAGAGTTAACCGCGACTGGGGTTCTCTTATTTTTTATTTTTTTTGCATAAAAGTAGTGAAGTCATATTAACTAACATTCCTTAACTAGAATCTTCTTTTCCCACCTACTTAGGCTCTCAATTGCAGTTATGCTGGAGTTTACAAATTTCATCTACATGAAAAGGAGAGGCAATGTCTTGTGGCAACCAGTCTCCACAAAGACTGGTGATCCTGTATAATTTATTGGCACGTCTATTAGCTTAATGACAAATGAAGGATATAAATTCTATTTGTATCTCTTCTGCAAAAATTTTCAAATTTCCTGATTCTCCTTCTTTACCTTCATAGGAAGCAGGTCATTTATCCTAAGGCAAACTAAACCACCAGCTTATGTGTCTGCTATATTGTCTATTATTTATCCCACTGTACCCTGAAGCTGTACCCTGTAACAATGACATCACCTCTGATGACAAATAGCACTTGGATGATACTTGTTTTCCAGAATCCTAGTTAAGGGGATTATTTAATGAAGCTGAAATCTACATTACTTAGCATTGCATCACTTAACATAACATCACAGTATTATTTAATAATACAAATTAAAAAAATTATGCTGGGGAATTAGGTGCCCAACTCTCATTATTGTTAGTGGTTCTTGCTTACCTAATTCCCTGTTCAATGTGATAAAAACTTGGCTCCAACTCCACCTTCTATGGAAATGAGCCCACCAACATCTGCACAGAATACAGCACATCTCAGATATAAATAACTGCAGCTATTTTCTTTGTGTTTACAGAGAATAACCATGACCCTGGTGGGGAAGGGGAGCAGTAAATGTTGATGACTTCATTTTGACAAGGAATAGTCATCAGAGTAGCTATCAAATAAGGTCTTACTGACTTTCACATTTCTTAACAACAACAACAACAACAACAACAACAACAACAACAACAACAACAACAGTGATATCTAGAATTTCTATCAAATCTGACTCTTTCAAAGTGATTTCACCAGCTGTTTCATTTGATTTTCTGAATATTCTATGAGGTAAGTAGCACCTATTTTACACATGAGGAAACTGAGACTCTAGAAAGTAGAATAATATATTTACACAGAGGTTTAAAGTTTGCAGTATTTTGCACATTAAGTCATTTTAGCCCCAAGACAACTCTGTGGGGTAAGTACCTAGAAGCAGTGAGTTGGTGTAATGGATAGAGTGTTGGATTTGGAGTCAAGAAGTCCTCAGTTCAAATTCTTCTTCTTTTGCCTATTAACTATGACACTAGGCGAGTCTCTATCTCAGCCTCAGTTTCTTAATCTGGAAAATGGGGACAATAACAGGGTTACTTGACAGGGTTTTAGTAAGCATCAAATAAGATATTCTACATGAAAATGCTTTATAAACCTTAAAGTACATATAGATGTTAGTTATTATTACTGACGAGATATTCCATTCACATTTTCCAATAGAAGAAATTGAGGCATAGGGTAGTTAAATGACTTGCCCATGGTCATATAACTAGTAAGTATTAAAGATAGGGTTTGAACTCAGATGTTCTTACTTTAGTCCAGAACTTTAGTCACTATGACATGCTAGGTCATGTGGTTAGTAGATGGTAGAGTTGGGACACATGTCTTCAGATGTCAATTATGGTATTTATTCCTCCAAATTACATGGTCTCCCCAAATCCTAAATCAGTGTGGTGTAGTATCAAGTGCACTAGACCAGGGTTCCAAAGATCTAGATTCTAGTTCTGCTCTGTCATGAACAAGCTGTATTGCTTTGAATGTCATTTAGCCTCCCTGTCTATGTTAACTATGAAGTGGAGACAATATGTACCCTGACAAACTTTGATATTTGTATGTAGGTATGTGTATCAAATGAGATTCTCTATAGAAGGCAATATGCTACAGAGTGAGGAACATTAGGTTGAGTCAGAAGATGTAGGTTCAAATAAGAGCTTGAGCTTGGCATCTCTAGCCACTCAATTTCTTTGTTTATGACATGACAGTATTGTATAAAATAACTTAGTAAGGCTCCTTTTATATCAGTGGTTCTGGTTATCTATGTGAAAGCTTTCTTCAAATATGCTATTCTTGTTATTATCATTAGGAATTTTTAGGTCTTGATTCCTAATGAGCTCTAATACCTTTCTTATAAAAATTGGCTTCATTGATTTGATGGTCAGAGGGAGAAAGGCTGGGATGCTTGGAAGCTTTGGTGGATCTGGTGTGTATTAAAAATTAAACCAAAGGGAAACATCAGTTTGGGGATGTGTGAGCATGGATTACCAACCCATGCCATGAGAGTTCCAAGTATTGGGGGAGTTGTCACTTTAATAAAAATCTGATCAATTTGGATCAGGTATGAGGTTGACTACAATAAAGATTTCGGTTTGGTTTTCGAAGCCTCAGACATTCATTCATTCATATAAAACAACACAACACAGCCATTACTGGAATTTTTTAGAGAATATCTCAGACAAAGAAAGCCTCTCAGAGATAGATTGAAGTTCAATAGTGGGAATAGGTGAGAGATTCACCCTGCATCTTCTGTTAAACTCAATCTCTATTATGCCTTCTTAACCACGTAGACAAAATTCTCCCAGCTCTTGCCAAAAAGAGAGAGAGACAGAGAGAGACAGAGAAAGAGAAGGAGGGAGGGAGAGACAGAGAGAGAGAGAGAGAGAGAGAGAGAGAGAGAGAGAGAGAGAGAGAAAGAGAGAGAGAACACTCTGGGGCCTAGGTTGTATGGGTATATTGTTTTTCTACTGTCCTTTTCTTCTACTACAGGTCCTGAGCACCTAGAATGAGGATATGGATCCCGTGCTTCCCATGTAGATTAATAAATCAATGAAAGAACATTTGTGTTCCAAGAACTTTGTTAAGTGCTACTGTTACAAATAGAAAAAAAAATGAGACAGTCTTTGCTCTCAAGCAAATCACATTTTAACATGCAGAGACAACATACATAGGAGAGTCAGCTACAAGGGAAATGGAAAGATCTCGTTGTTCCTCAGATGAATTGGTTGCTCAGATGGAAATGCTCAGGGCCCCAATGGGCATAGAAACAGGTAGGGCCAGGTGGGACCTTGGGGGCAATGATAAGGCAGTTGGGAATGCTTAGTGGTCTACCATGACTCCCTACTCATTTAAGTGTTGTGAGTGGCTATTTCTCTGTTTCATGACTATTGGGAAGGAGATAGTGGGCCTGAACATTAGGGTGCTGAGGGACTCTGAGTTACCTAACATGTAGTTAGGGAAGGTCCTGTTAGCATATGTCTATGAGGGGGGCACCCATTTCCTGGATGAATGGAATCTGACTTCTTCCTCAGGTACTTTTATCATTTGATCCCCATAACAACTCTATGGGGGTAGGTACTGTTGTTAGTCTCATTTTACAAATGAGTAAACAGAGGCTGAGATAGGTTAATTGACATGCCCAGTATCACAAATTTAGGAAATATTTGAGCCTGCGTATGAACTCAGATTTTGTGACTATAGGCCAATCCTCTGTCTATTGATCCACTTAGCTTGTGTAGTGTGGACAAAGTTTTCTTTAATAACAAAGTACAAAACAGTGATAATCCTTAAAGCCTGAAAAAATTAGTCTTAAAACAAATTAAAAGCATTTTTACTTCAAAAAGTCTACAATATATACATGTAACTGAGGTAGCTGATGGTCCAGTAGATAGAATGCTGGGCCTGGAGTCAAGAAGACTTGAGTTCAAATCCCAGCTTCAGACACTTATTAGCTGTGCAACTGGGCAAGCTACTTAACCTCTATTTTCTCCATTTCTTTAACTGTAAAATGGGAATAATAATAGTATCTACCTTCCAGGGTTGTTGTAAGGATGCTATGTAAATACTTATTCCTTCCCTGTTCCCATGTAAATCATTTCCAACTGAGGTTACCAGTGTTGAAGACAAGGGGCTTCAATTAAGCATTTGGATAAATTGAAAGAACACTGAACTTGTAATCAAAGGTCTTGTGTTCAAATCTCTGCTCAACCATTTACTACCTATATAACGATGGGCAAATAATTTCACCTATCTTGGTCTCAGTTTCCCGTAAAACAAAGGAGTTGATGAGAGGCATTATGTATAACAGATTGGGCATTGGAATTTTTAAGAACTGGTTTCAAATCCTGTCTCAGACACTTAATAGCTATGTGACCTTGAGCAAATCACTTAACCTCTCTGTGTCTTGGTTTCCTCATCTGTAAAATGAATGTGTTGAACTTAATGGTTTCAAAGGTCCCTTCCAGTTTCAAATCTATGTTCCTATGGGTCCACAGAAGATTATACCATGAAAGATGGCACACCCCTAACCTTTAAAGAGAGACATCAAGGAAGACACCTGAACTCTTTCATTCACTGCTCTTGGGTTTTATTATTAGTCAGAATCTTGAGCTCCAGGGACCCCTGCCCTGAAACTGTCTGACATTTCTCATGTTCTTAGCTTCACTTCACTCAAATGTGGTCAAAACAAGTTTCAGCTTTTCTGGACCCTTTTTTCCCTCTTTTGTCTCTGCATCCAGGGATTCTCATTGTCTGCCTGAAAGAATTTTTACTCTCTCATTTTAAGTACAGCTTGCTACCTGGTGAGGGCCCAGTTTTAGTGACCCGCGTAGCCAAAGCTATCACACGTGTGCTTGTTACCGCACTACAATGAGACACTGAAGCTTGCCCTGCATTCTATTTATTGATACATTATACAATTCTATTTCGTCCTCAGGATCTGATGAATTCCCCTCGTTTAGCTGGTTGGGAATACCAAGGTGGTAAGGGCATTCCTGGAGTTTCACTCCGGGAAGACAGTCTCTTGTTTGAAGGGAAGCTATCCTCACTTGTCTTTTAAGGGCTTTAGCATCATGGTCATTTCTGCACTGGCTCTTCTGACCTACCTGTAGCAAAAATACTTTGACTGATGGGTAACATAGATTCTTCTCTGGTAAAGGCCAGTTTTTCTGAAGAATGAAAAACTAAGCTCACACAAACTTTCTATCACCTTGTATTGGGGTCTTTTAGAAGTTTGAATTGCTTAAGTTGAAAAGCATTCACTAGACCAAACACGTTGCATATGATCCTTTTTATTCTCAGGGGGCCTGAGCTGGGTGAGAGGGGGCATAGTGACTATTATCAGAGGAGAGGAATAGGATTTCTGAGGACTTTCAGAGTCTAGTGGGTTTTTAGGAAACATGAAGTAGAAGAAAGACAAGTATGCCTAGTTGGAAAGATGCTCTGATAATTTATTCCTGTCTTTTGGGAGAAAAGAAAAAAAAAACTGCTGATTTCTTTTTTGTTGGTGTTGTTTTTTAACGTAATATGGTGTGTTTTTCTGATTGGGACAATTTTGTTGATTGAAAGGGGCAGAAACAAAGATAGTTGCATTAGAAACATTGAAAAAAGCAGCCCACAAAGAAAAGACATTCACTCAGAGTATAGATAGTCTGTTCTTTTTCCAGGTATCTACTTTACATTTGACTGATAAAGACTTAAAGATTTTAACCTGGGAAACTCTGACACCTAGAACTATTTACTGACTCTGGGACAACTCTGTATTACCTATTTGTGTCTTGGATGACAGGGATTTCTCACTATGAAATAGAGTTATTTTACACAAAAGACCGTGCTTTGAAGCATAGGACTGGTTGAAACCAAAATTCCAAAGGTCAAGACTAGTCCTGTGAGTGGCTATGAAAAAAGAAATTTAGAGCTGATTCATAGGAAGATCTCAGAGTCTATGCTGCTATCTTCTATTTGGAAGATGTGATAGGAGGAAAGGCTTTGACGCTTGGATGAACTGACTGGAGGGGAAAGATTATGCCCTTCCCTTTCCCTGAACTACTGTCTACTTCCTGAGAGTGGAAATCCCTCAAAACCCAGCTAAAGGAGCAGATCTGAAAAAGCTGAGCAGATCTGAAAAAGCTTTGCAGATCCCAGGCTTGGGAGAACTGCATTTGCTGAAAGAACTAAACACTGCTTTAGAAGCCCAGAATAGGAGTGGCCCCAATGTGGCCTCTAGAAGAAAACAGCACCACCTAGCAAGTGATAGAAGAGGGCCAGAAGGGGAGAAACTCTGTTCAGCAGTAACTTACGTCACCTGAGGGAGACCAAAGACATTGAGGACATCAGTACAGAATTGTGAATTGTCCTGGGCATACATAATGCCTATGTAGGCACCTCTGTTTTAGGATATTCTAAGTTCATGCACATTATCACCCACAGACACCGTGTATATTGATGGTAGAGTATATCCCAAGTTTAGGGAGGGAATATTATGTTTAAATTATTATTGCCTTACCTTCTGGGAAGTAAATGTTTATAATTGAGTTAATGATTACATCCTGGCTGACTCATTAAGTGGAATGCATGTAGGTTAGGGCTTAGAAGCTCCAGTTTCGAATAGTAAGAGTGCATTCTCTACCCCAGAATTACCTTCTAGCAACTTGAGTGAATTGTAGCAATGTAGCCACTACTCTTAATAACCCTAACCTGCCAGTATTAGTATAGTTTAAGAGAGAGGGAGGGATAGAGAGGGGGGGAGAGAGAGAGAGGGAGAGAGAGAGAGAGAGAGAGAAAGGGAGGTTACTACGATTTATCCTACATTTATATCATTTTCATTTCTCTTTATACCTTTCTCACCTCCCCCATTCAGCAACTCTTCCCTCATAACAAAGTTTAAGAAATAAGTATCTGCAAAAACAAATGACACAAGGGGGGAACCAAGGTGGCAGAGAAGTAGAAAACAGTGTGGTGAAATCCTATCCACAAACTCCTCCATTGTTGTTATTCAGTCATTTTTCTGTTGTGTCCAACTCTTTGTGACCACATTTGGGGTTTTCTTAGCAAAGATACTGGAGTGTTTTGCCATTTCCTTCTCCAACTCATTGTACAGATAAAGAAACTGAGGCAAACAGGGTTAAGTGACTTGCCCAGGGTCAAACAGCTAGTAAGTTTCTGAGGTAGGATTTGAACTCAGGTCTTCCTGAGTCCAGGCCTAGTGCTCTATCCACTCAACCACCTAGCTCTCCCCCATACTGAATACTGATGGGTAAATCCAGAAAATGTCACAGTGAGTCCATTGTTCAGCACTGCTTGATATAGGGAGACAGACACGGAAGCTTGCAAACACTAGGTATGGGTGCAGAGCACTCTAGTGTCCAAGGGGAGGCTATGCACCAGGTCAAGAGGGAATCACACAACCAGACAAGACCACCATTTACACTCAATTTATTCTATTCTTGTTATCACTGAATATATAATTTTCCATTATCAGCTTGCTTCAATCTGCATATTAATATTATTCATATAAATCTTCATATGCTTCTCTGAATACCTCATAGTCATAACTTCTTATAGATCAATAATATTATATTACACTCATACATCCCAATTTATTTAGCCTTTGCCCAATCAATGTACATCTACTTTATTTCTAGGCAATTGTCACTAAACAAAAACAACAACAGCAACAACAAAACAAAAAACAAACAAACAAACCTGCAGCTATGAATATTTTAGTATACTTGGGACTTTTCTTTCTTTTACCTCCTTGAGGCACATGGCTAGTGCTGGGATCTCTATGTGAAAGTGAATGGTATTTTAGTTGCTTTTTAGAATAATTCCTAATTGCTTTTTCAAAATGATTGGATTCATTTATAGCTCCACCAACAGTGTATTAGTGTGCCTATCTTCCCATAGCCCCTCCAACCTCAACTATTTTCAGCTGTTGCCTTCTTTGCCAATTTTCTGAATACACAATGAAAACATGAGTTGTTTTAAATTGCATTTCCCTTTTAGTGATTTGGATTAATTTCTCACATGCTCATGATGGTTTCTTGTTTTGCTTTTCCTGTTTATTTCCTATTGGCACTTTTTATTCGAGAACATCTCTGTAGTTCTTGGGTGGACCAAAAGACTTTTGGGACTTTATATTTGTGTTAATTCCCTATATACCTTGGAAATAAGGCTTTTATCAATAACAGTTGATGCGAGCTTCCTAGTTGCATTGATTTAATTAGTGCAAAACCCCTTCAATTTCATGTAACTGAAACTGTCTATTTTAATTTTCATTGTTTGGTTTTTATATTCTTTTATTATATTCTTATATAATAATTATCTGCCTAGGCATAGGGGTAGGTATCTCTATCAATTTTCCTCCATTTTTAATAATGTGATTCTTTATATTTAAGCTGAGTATGAATTGAGAATTTGTTATTCTATATGGTGTAAGAGGATAGTATCAATCACTGCTTCTGATTTTCCTAGAAGTTTTTATCAAATAGAAATTCTTTCCTCCAGGAGTTTATATTCTTGGATTTATTTAACAGGTAACTTAGTCTGATTTTTTTTAATATTCTTGTTTATAATTTTGTTCCACTGATCTTTTTTATTTTTTAACTACTGCTAAACAATTTTTTATGATGGTTGCTTTGTAAAAAGTGATATTTTAGATAAGCTATCCTTCTTTATTCCTATTTTTAAATTTTCCCTTATGATTCCAGACTGTCCTTGCAAATTAAATTTTGTACTATTTTGTCTAGCTCTATATAGAAACCCTTCAGGAGTTTGATTAGTATAGTAGTAAATCTGTAATTTAATTTAGGTAGTTATGTCTCTCTTAGAAATATCAATTCAGGAATTGTCATGCCATGGCAGTCATTCTTCATCTTGAATCATGAAGACTGGCCCACTTCCCCTCACTTTATCATGATCACTCATGTAAGCTCTTTAGTTCTCTGTTGTCTGCTATTTCCCTAGGTATTGACTTCCCAAGGACCTGTATGTTCCCTTGGCTGGTATGGGATTAAGACCACTGTAGATCTTAATTACTTATGCAGAGAAATCATCTACATTCCCTCCAGTTTTCCCCAATCTTCCAATTATCACCACAGATACATATATCCTTCCCCTCATCAAAGCTTTATGTAATAGAACCGTTAAATTTTTTCTTCAAGACTGAGAGTTTTCCACCTGTTGCATTCATGTCCTTCCTCATTGCTGCTTTTATTAGGTTCTCTTGTAGCTTTCCCTCTACTCCTTTCAGTAACTTTTTCCATATCTCTTATTAGTCCTTCTCCCCCCTCCACCCTCGGGCAAATATTGATACATTTTTAAGGGTGGATGTATGGGTTTATTCCACATGATATAAATTCAACTTTTTTTCTTTCTTTTTATTTTTTAACTGATTTTTAAGATCCCCTTACATCTTTAGCTCCTTAAATCCTTATTGTCTCATAAGAAAATGTAATTTCTTTTCCTTTTTTTAAAATAACCTTGAGATGATTGATTTAATTGTTTAGTCTTTTCTTGATACTTATGCTTATTTCTTATTGTGTGTTTATTCTATTCAGATTATTTGCAATCCAATATTCTGCTCACTGCTCTATTTGCTTTTTCAGGAATATCTCAACTACCTCCTTATTGTTGAAAGTCCATCTTGTTTTAAAAATTGATGTTAGACTCAATTTTACAGAATACATTATTTTGGGTTGCAACTTGAGTTCCTTTGATTATTGAGATATCTTCCATTTTCTTCTGAGATTTACTATGGCTGTATTGTAATCTTGAGTTATTCAAATTAAAGTTCTTTCTGTAAGAAGGAGATCCCAAACTCATCAACACCAATTAATGTAACAAAATGTTGTAAATATTTCATACCTTAGTCAAGAAAGAACACTTCTTTGAATTACAGAATTAGTCCATCAAAAGCATAATTAGTTTTGATGAAGCCTCAGAAGACACACATCTCCATTGAATTAATCAATCAATGAAAAGTAAAAATTAAGTGGAACAATCAGTTTAAAAGAAGTAAAGTCCTAATCATTGGAGAGAATGAAATGACACTAAAAAAGAAATATATTGACATTCATTGAAAACATTAGATATACTTATGGACATCTGTATGTCAGAGAAGTATGAACATTCCAGTACCTGTTTCAGGAATACAGGAATAAAGCTTTGATGCACTTTGAAAAGGCAGGCCCTTTGCATCTGTATCAGAGGGCAGCTGGGAAGGGGAAAAGAGTGAACCCAGAGGGAATGTAATGTACTCCTCTATACAACACCATTGACCATGTCATCAGAGAGACTGTACCAGGAATACAGAATCTTGATGGAATCTGAGAAAGGACAAACTAGACACACTAAGGAAAGGCAGCTACATAGAACTCAACATTCACAGTGTAAAAAGAAGCATAACCATGGACTCTACAAGGGCACTAATTCTCAGAACTCAGCAGAGACTAGACTTGTAGGGAACTTTGTGAGACCTCCAAAGAAGATAAAAATATTTCCCATAACCAAGATCTGTGAATTTCCTTTTGGCCACATTTGTTCTCTAAGCTTGAACTCACTCTTTTCAGGAGTCTTATATGTGCAAAGGAAAAGTAAGCACAAAGTTTGGGGGGATGTTTTTGTAGCAACTATGATAATATGGTGCCATATTAGTAAACACCTTTCTTTTAAAAAAAAGCTAATTAAGTCTAGCTGATTGACAGTATATAATTATTAATAATAACAAATTGCTAATAGTTATATGGTAACTACCATATTACAGGTACTGTTCTAAGCACTTCACAATTATCATATCATTTGATCCTCACAGCAACCCTTGGGGGTAAGTGTTATTGCCATCCCACTTTATAGATGAGGAAACTGAGGCAAAGAGAGGCTATGTCATTTGCCTAGGGTCACACCACTAGTAAATGTCTGAGGCCAGATTTAAACACAGCTCTTTCCTGTTTCCAGGTCCAGCACTCTATCTACTGAGTCACCTACCTGCCTATTCTGAAATTCAACTACTGTATTCCTTGGAGATTCAAGTTTAAAGTTTTTCTCTGGAGTGAATCTTTGGAGTCTGACATCTAGCAGATTTTGCTATTTGTATTCAAGAGCTCTGGACAGTTTTCTTTTATTATTTCCCACAGTATAGTATTGAGATTTTTTATTTGTCATATTTTTCTGGGAGGTCTATGATTCTTTTTTTTTTTTGAGGTTATAGGCAAAAGGCCTTCTTTATTCAGTTGGAGGGTAGAAACTAGACATCAGATTCAGGTTATCTTTTTTTTTTCTTTTGGTTAGGCAACAGGGCTAAGTGACTTGCCAAGGGTCACACAGCTAGTAAGTGTTATGTGTCTGAGGCTGGATTTGAACTCAGGTCCTCCTGAATCCATGGCCAGTGCTCTATCCACTGTGCCACCTAGCTGGCCCCATGTTATCTTCTAAGACTAAGGAGACCCAAGGCAGGAAGGTTAAGCATTGATGCATGTAGCTGTGGCTGGACAAAGAAGCAGGCAGTGAAATATAACAACAAAAAATGAGGCAAGTTTGCCTAGTGACAAAAAGTCTATCCATAGCAGGGCCTTATGATGGGAAAGTAGTTGCTGCAGGTTGATTTTTTTTTTTATTTTTTATTTTTGGATGAAACGGTTCCAGAAATTTATTTAAAAGACAGCAAGAAAAACAAATGAGAATTTTCCATCTTTGTTTACCAAGAGACTAAAAAGAATATATACAAGTTGGGTGTTCTGAATCTCCTTCCAAGTCATGTCATTGACGTACAAGGAAAGAAGTCATGGGGTCCTCTGGACTCTGGCATTTCATCTTCTGTATTCTCTGGGGCTCCATATGTGCTATTGTAGGGCCTCTTCCTCTCCTCCAGCTTCATGATCTCCTTGACATGGAGGAGGTAGGTCTCCTTAGCATTTAATGCCTTTTTCTGTTTTTCACATTTCTTATTTTCTTCACTCTCACTGTCAGAACTATTCTTCCTGTGTTTCTTCTTCTCCTCTTTGTTTCTCTTGATGAAGCTCCATTAGAGTTTTCAGTCTGCTTGTTTGCTCTTCTCCTACCTCATCATCAGGAATAGAATCATTTGCATTCGTGATGTCCTTCACAGCTTCTCCAGTATAGTAGGAAAACTTGACAAAGGAATGACAGCACATGTACCTCCATCCACTTTTTTTCCAATAGGAAACCCAGATAAGTGTATGATTATTGATCTTAATATCCTCCTCATACTTAGAGCAGGTAATAGCTCCCTCTTGTTCTTTGAGAATTATTTCATGTCTTGAATATTCCAGAGTCTTCTGTTTGAACTCATAGCAACTCAGAATGGGGAGCCTCCAGGTGTTCTTGACCTCCATACTTTTCCAGGATTCCTTCTTTCTGTTGTTCTTTGAAATCTTTTTTTTAAAATTTTAACATTAGTCATGTTGTAAAGAAGTATTAGAACCAATGGGAGGAACCACGAGAAAGAAGAAACAAAACAAAACAACAAAAGAAAAAGAAGATATCAAATAGTATGCTTCAATCTGCATTCAGACTCTACAGTTCTTTCTCTGGATGTGGATATATCATTTCACATCATGAGACTTTTGGAGATGTCTTAGATCCTTGCATTGCTGAGAAGAGCTATGTCTATCAAAGTTAGTCATCACACAATGTGGCTGTTACTATGCCCAATGTTCTACTGGTTCTGCTCACTTCACTCAGCATCAGTCCATACAAGTCTTTCCAGATTTTTCTGAAGTCCACCTGCTCAACATTTCTTATAGCACAATAGTATTCCATTACATTCATATACAACAACTTGTTCAGCCATTCCCCAATTGATGGGCATCTCCTCAATTTCCAATTCTTGGCAACCAGAAAAAGAGCTACTATAAATATTTTGTACTTGTGGGTCCTTTTCCCATTTTCATAATCTCTTTGGGATACAAACCTAGAAGTGGTATTGCTGGGTTAAAGGTTATGCACAGTTTTATAGCCCTTTGAGCATAGTTCAAATTGCTCTCCATAATGGTTAGATCAGTTCACAACTCCACCAACAATGCATTAGTTTTCCCACATCTTCTCCAACATTCATCATTTTCCTGTTTTGTCATGTCAGCCAATCTAATAGGTGTGATGAGGTACATCAGAGTTGTTTTGATTTGCATTTCTCTAATCAATAGTGATTTAGAGCATTTTTTTCAAATAACTATAGATGGTTTTAGTTTCTTCATCTGAAAACTACCTGCTCATGTCTTCTGGAGGTCTATGATCCTTAAAATATCTCTTTGCATCCTCTTTTTAAAGTTAATTGCTTTGACCATGTAGCACTCACTTGCATTTTAAAAAATATTATCTTTTACTGTTCTTCTGTTGTTTTCTTCCATATTTTCTAATTTTGATTTTCAAATACATCCAAACCCCACTATATTCTGATCCCTCCATTTCTTTGAAGATATTCTCCATTGTTTGTCTTTGCTAGTTTTCACAGGATCATCCAATCATAGATTTAGAGCTGGAAGTTAGAGGCTATTAGGTCCAACCCTCTCATTTTTCAAATGGAGGAAAGTGAGGCATAGGCTGAAGTGACTTGCCTAGGGTCACACAACTAGGAAGTACTTGAGTCAAAGTTCAAATCTAGATTTTCCTATCTCTAAATTCAGTGTTCTATTCACAATATCATACTATCTCTTACTGATTTTTGACCTAATTTCCATTCTAATATTTTCTCTTAAATGTTCTGTATCTTTTGAGTCATCCTAGAGTTTTTGTGATCTCTGAGCATTCCCCAGAAGTTTCTTTTGAATTGGGAATCCTTTATTATGGAGAATTTGGGGTTCATTTCCCTTGATGGAATGCACTTTTTTTTCAAAGTATTATCTCTCTTTTTTTAATTTCTACTCTTTTCTCCTATTTTAAGAGCTGTACTCTTCATTCATTTGCTTGGGGGCTTGGCTTATGACCAGTCTTTCTCTCTTGGACTTGGTTTTTCAATCTTTTTCTTATATTTTCAATAGTTTGCACCCTACTTCCTTCCTTGTTCTTTGATTCTTTTTCTTTCTACAGCTTCACAAACCCCTGAGGCTAAGCATCCTCCATAAGTTAGGAGGGGAGGGACCTGACTAATTCTCTGCCTCGATTAGACTTTATGAGTGGAAAGACTGAGTTCTATTTAATTTTTAGTCCCTTTTCCCTTGGGCACAGAAAATTCTTCCTTCTTTAGTTGTTTTTAATGCAGCAGAAGATTCTAACCATCTTCATTTTCCTTTCCTTCCTTTTTGCAAGGTTGGTCAGAACCAGTCTTCTACTCTGTGGTGCATCAATGAGTGAGTTAGTCAGACTTAGTCACTGCTGTGGGGTAACCATGCGAGAGATTTACTGCCTGAACCTCAGACATAACTCAGACAGCAACATTTGTGCTGCAGGAGAGGACAGTGATTGGAAGTTTACATATTTAAGTTCTCCTACATAATTTCATTTTTTTACCTTAGTCAAGTTTATGTCTTCTTATCTTGGGGATTCAACTTTAATTGCTCTATATTTGCCACATTTTTACAAGTTTTTTTTTTTTAAGATTGGAGAAGTATTTGGAAAACAATACTCAGTCATCTTACTAACATAATTCCAGTCCCAAAGCCCATTGATATGAGACACATTCCTCATCAGTGCAGATGAATGCCCTGCCCTGTGTGAAGGTTGGGGGTAGGGAGCAGAGACAGGAGAGCCCTTTAGTTGTCTTCAGTTGCCTTCAAGTGAATGAGTCTTTTTCAATTTCACATGCTTCTGGCTTCCAACTTCAAGGGAGAAGTCTGAAGAGGTCCACCCCACTTCAAGTTGCTGATGGAAAAGGCTCTGGGATGAAAGCAACATGAGAAAAGCTAAAAGTTTCCAACGTGTCTTTATCCCCAATTTGCTACACTAGAGAATTCAAGGAACTTTCTTCCCCTTGGGTGATAACTAGGAATCTCTGTCTCTGTCTCCATCTGTCTGTCTGTCTGTCTGTCTGTCTCTCATACTTAGTTACCTTGCTCCCCATGGGAAAGCTCTTTCATTCTTTATTGTCTGGCATATATTCTTCTATAGGTATTTACTCTGATTTCTGTTTTGCTACTAGTTTGGATGAATGGGTTTCCTAGGTTAAGTACCATCTGTGTTCATTGTGGAATTAGTATTTGGTGGAAAAGGTGTCAAGTCTTGAAGCTTGGGGCTCTGCTTCCCCCAATAATGAATAGCAGTCAGAAGTTAGCTTGAATCTGAAACTCACACAGCCTCTAGACTGATCATATTTAAGGAAACAGATAAATATACTTCTAGTCCAATAACCTCTTTCTTTGAGGAGAGCAGAATGATGGCCTACAGTGCCCCTACCATCTGCTTCTCCTTCTGGTAGAAATTAAAGTCTCCCTTGGAGAAGGGTGAGGGGAGAAGAGGCTAGAGATGTCTATTCTACTTCCCTTGGGGTCATAAAACAAACCCTCCATGCTACATGTGTTAGGGGGTCAGCCCTTGCTATATGTGGGACTTTGCTACACAAATAGTGTGGCTTTTGTCATGGTTTATTCCTACCTATCACCACAGCTAGCCAGGCACCAATAGCCATGATGGAAACTTTAGCCACCCTGTCCTTTATTTGCCTTCAAGGTTTGTTTTGGATTCTGGGGTTTCTTGTCTCCTTTGAAGGGGAACAAGAATGCCCAGGGCTCCAATTTTGCCCCCCTTCTTCATATTCCTGTGCAACAATTCGATTTTCACTCTAGTCTAAAGAGGTCCACTTCAGCAGTGGCAGAGGTTGGGGTAGTAGGAAATTAAAAAGTTTTATTCTCCTCCAGGAAGGGAACACTAAGCATAAAGAGTCATAGAGTGACTATAATCATTTAAGAGGCTAGTATATAAGTCTTGTTGGGATATTTGCAGCAGGAGTGCTTGTTAGATGTTTTGTGTTTTATTTCTACTGAGTACAACCCTGTCAATTCCAAGTCGAAGCTCTTCTTTCCAATGGTGGGTTTCTCTGTGAGGGCCTCTTTCCCTTTCCTCTTGTCTCACTCTACTACTGCCAATTTCCTCTACAATTTCTCTAATAGATAGTGCCCATTGCTTGAGGGCCTAGGAAGGTGGGTAAGATATTGGCTACCTTTTAATATCTCACAAGGTGGTATTTTATTTTATTTGTCTAGGCAATGGGGTTAAGTGACTTGCCCAGGGTCACACGGCTAGTGAGTATTTTGTGTCTGAGGACAGATTTGCACTCAGGAGTACTCAGGTCCTCCTGACTCCAGGGCTGGTTCTCTATCCACTGCGCCACCTAGCTGCCCCCACAAGGTGATATTTTAAAGGAAAGAAGACATGAACAGGAGACAGCCCCAGCCCAGAAACAGACTTCACTTGGAGGCCACCTCTCACAAAATTAAGTATGATGTGGACAAGGGGTATCCCCTCTCCCCCACTGAGCCTGCAGAGCTTGGAGAGTTTTCTTTATGCCTAGGACTGACGAGAAGATGAAACCCTAGGGGCACGAATTGTCTCAGAACCTTTTCCAGAATTCTGACTCTGCAGCCAATTAAATGAATTCTCATAGCCAGCAGGAAGCAGTCAAATGATATCTATGCCTACTATGAAATTGGGGGTAGGCTGTGAAGTTCCCTTCATCACATAGCCCCAAGAAGCTGCTATGCTCAGTATTCCATACAGACATGGCACTACATCTAAATGCTATCTATACAAAATATGCTTTGACTTGTGATTTCAGTAGCCCCCTTATTCTCTTCTTCTTTGAGAAACACCATGGTACAATCAAAAGAGCATAGATCTTAGCATTATGAGATCCAGATTCACATATTCATTTATTTATCCTCTTGAAATGCATTTATTGAGTGCCTACTATTGTCCAGGCCTTGTACTATGTACTGGGTTTTGTTTCAGTCATGTCCAACTTTTCATGACTCCATGGATCATACTGTCCATGGGGTTTTCTTTGCGAAGATACTGGAATGATTTGCCATTTTCTTCTCCAGTGGATTAAGACAAAAAAAGTTAAATGATTTGTCCAGGGTCATACAGTTAGTGTGTCTAAGGCTGGACTTGAACTCAGGACTTCCTAACTCCAGGCTCAGTGCATTATCCACTGAGTCACCTAACTGTCTCCTCTTTTGGGTATACAAAGGTTAAAAAAAAAGAGTAAGCCCTCAAAGACCTTACATTTTATTGAGTAGGGGGACAACATGAAGATAGATAAGTAAATGCAAACATAGACAAAGTAGTTTGTGGGGAACATTAACAACTAGAAGGATCAGAAAAGGCCACAGTAGGAGGTGAAAACTGAGCTGATATTTAAAGGAAAGGAAGAATTCCATGAGGTGGAGGTGAGGAGACAGTAGATTCCAGATATAGGGGCTAGCTACAGAAGTTGAGGAGAAGTAAGGAATAAAGTAGGACATAATTAGGAATCCTACTAGAATCACAGCTCAAAGCATAATTACTATTTACAATTGAGCAATACTGTCATCTCTGTATGAGAAAGCTAATAGATAGGGAAATGCATGTTGAGAGTAGAATATATGATCTCATGACCTCCAAGATGGTAAAGTAGTTGTCTTCCATACAACAACAAAATACGTGCCAGATATAAAATAATTAAGCCTGTATCCATAAGATAAGAAGAAAACCACTAAGTAAGGTACAAAACCTCATGAAATAACATTGGAGAATCCAAGTCTTCTTGTGGAGTTAGGGTGAGTCAGTTAGATTGAGTTACTACTATTGGGTAATGAGTCAGGGGCTCCAACATTTTATCCCTTAGATATAAGCCAAAGAGGTTACTTGTGCTCCCTGGGTGCTGCAGGCAGAGTGGGAGTCATTGTCAAGAGAAAATAAGCTTTAAGTTGTGGTCCCAGTAGTGTGTTTGTTGCATTCTGCTTTTTGTAAAGGCACTAAGGTAGGAGATAGGGGATGTATGAGGAAAAATAAGTAGCCTAGTTTAACCAGTTTGTAGGCTCATTAGGGTATTCATATCATTCATGTCATGTCAAATTCATTAGTCATTTTGTAATAAACATGTTAATTAACTGGAACTAGATTTTGAAGATCTTTAAATACCAACAGAGTTGTTTATATTTTATCCTGAGGCAACAGGGAGCCACTGAAGTTTCTCAAGCAGGGGAGTGATGTGATCAGATCCATGCTATAGGAATTTCAGTTTGGCAACTGTATAGAATCTGTATGAGAGAAGAGGCATACTTAAAGCAGAAAGTGCAATTATGAGATTACTGCACTAGTGTAGACAAGAGCAAATGATGACCTGAACCAGGATGAGTGGAGAGGAAAGGGACTGATAAAACATGTGGAGTTAGAATGGATGAGACTTTGCAATTGATCAAATGTGGAATGTGAGGGATCATAAAATGTCAAAGATAGCTCAGTGTTTTCAAATGTGGATGACTAGAAGAATGATGGTGCCCTAGACAGAAGTAGAAAAGTAAGTTAGTCAGGAAATTAACAAGCATTTATTAAACGTTTGTTATATACTAAGCACTATGCTGAGGTCTCAGGATACAAAAAAGGCAAATTTGCCCTCAGGGAGTTTACATTCTAGTGTCAGATACAACATGTAAATAACTAGGTACAAATAGGATATATACAGACTAGATGGAAAATTATATGAGAAGGGAAAGCACTAGTAGCAGGAGGAACTCGGAAAGACCTCCTACAGAAGATGGGATATAAGGTGAACCTGAATAAAATAGAGGAAATGAAGAGATGGAGGTAAGGGGGCAGAGGATGAGGGGTGGGCTTGAGCAGGAAGATAATAAGTTCAGTTTTGGAGATGTTGAGTTTGAGATGCCTGTGGGACATTCAGTTAGAAATATCCATAAGGCAGTTGTTGATATAGGATTATAATTCAGAATAAAGACTATGCCTGGGTATATAGATCTGAGAGTTGTCTACACAAACATACAACACCTGGGAATTAACAAAATCACTAAGAGATGGTATTACAGGAGAATAGCAGAAGGACTAGCACAGAGACTTGAGGCATAGTCACATTTAGCAGACTTTGTCATTCTTAACTAGATAAGAGTTGGGTAAATTGCCTCCTTTCTCTAAGCCTCAGTTTCTTCACCTGTAAAATGGAGATAATACTTTCACTACCTCTCTTACAGGATTGTTGTAGAATATATATGGATATTAAATTTAATCATAGATTTTGGAGCTGGAAGGAATCTTAGAGGTTGTCTAGTACAAACCCTTCATGTTACAGTTGAGACAAATGATTTAGCTCTCTGGATCTTTTTTTTTTCATTTTTAAATCAAAGCTTTGAACTAGATGGTCTCAGAGGTGCATTTTAGCTCCAGATCTAGGATGTAAGATCCTATATTTGGTAGGCTTCAGATACTAGGGAGGACCTGTTTAAAGAAATGGGATTAGAACTGAATGTTGAAGGATGAGTGTAATTTGGAAAGGTAGAAAAGATGGGAAAAAGTTGGGAACCCAGCAGAATCAAAGACTTGTTGTGAGGAACAAGTATGGCTGAGTTAGTCTGTTTTGAAATCTTAATCAACAGAGACAGACATCACACATATTTCCTAAATACTTGGTTTATTTTTCAGGTGAAACAGACACAAACACACATGTACAAACACACACACACACACACACAAGATTCAAGGGTACATGTGCTTATTCATTTTGATGGGATATTCAAGTCTCGGTTGCCCTAATCTCTGACAGATGAAACAACTCAAATGGGTGGTTCCAGGAAAACTGTCTTGCTTAAAATTGCAGGATGGTTATGAGGGGTCCCAGAAGTTATGATTGGGGGGACAAATTGGTCCAGCAAGCTTTTTCAAATTCACCAGGCAAGGATAAATAGACCCTAGGCACTTTTTGAATATCCCAATCATGAATGGATCCTTAAGGATGTTATATCCTTAAAGAGTTGATAGAATTCCTTTGGTGTCAGGAAATGCACTTATGGACTCATCAGTCATTTTAGCTGTATCTGTCCACAGCTCTACTCCCTCCCTCTGGGGAAAGAAGCCTAGTGTGACCTGAGTGCATCACTGGCATGTCTGGGGACAGTCTGTTTGGCTATAATGGTGTTGACTCTTGAAAGATTAGGCCTGCACTTGTGGTTGAGGCCAGCTGTAATTTAGGTTTCTCTGTCAAGGCAATTATTCAAGAAAACAACTGTCTGAACCTTAAGGGAATGATTTCCAAGAGCCCATAAGGTGTTATTGGTTAAACAACAGAAAATTCCCCAGCAGGAAGCACTATTCCTATTCTTTTCTGCAGAAAAGAAATATAGAATCCTAAGTGGTGTTTTGGAAGATTGAGGAACTAAATTAACCAGCCCTTACTTCAGTTGTGTGTCAGGCTGGAGAAAGACAACTGCTGAATTGCTGCTGGCAACAGGTAATTTTGCCATCTACAATCTTACCAAGCTTGTTTATCATTAGGAACTCTCAACAATTCAAAAAAAAGATTTTAAAATATTTGCCATGTAAGTCCTCATCTTGAAGCTGCTGCAGTGGTTGTTGAAAGAAATCTTTGTTTAAAAATCTGTTTTTAAGAAGCAAACAAACAACAATAAAACCCACATCAGCACATCAACTAGAAAATCAGAAAAGATGTGTAAAACCAACGAAGCAAAAGAACTTTAGTGCTTCCTCTGTCACAACAAACTTAGCATCACACATCTGTAAATACTTTTTAGTGACTAACGAAGCAACAAGACTGCCACTAGCCAACTCTCACCCAGTAGGTGACCCATTAGTAGCCGAGGCTCCATGACTTTTGCTTCTAATTCTAGCCAAAGTTCGCTGGAATTGCAGAACAGATGGGATCAAGCAATTAGAAGAGACTTTCAGGCCTCTGAAAGTGGCTGATAGTGGGTGTAGGACCATTTTGAAAAGCCTTTTAAGATCTGGAAAGTGAGGACTCATACAGGGTTCCAGAACCAATTTAGCCCAAATAATTGCTTGTATCACAGGTACTGTACAGAGGACCTGCAGAGGGAAATCAGGAATTTCCCCTGAGAATTGCAGAGTGAAAAAAATTGTTCTGTGAGATACCTCTGAATAAAAGGAAGTGATAGAGTGGGGGAATGGCTCCTCTCTTACAGTCCTTTCCATGTGACAGTGAAAAAGCTGGGACACTTGGACTTCAAAGATTTCTGCACAGATAAATGGAACTAAGGAACTTAGTAACTCAAATGTTAACCATAATCTCTAAAAATTCATTTCTGTTCAATAAATTCAATTCAATAAATGCTTATTAAGTTCATATTGTGTGCAAGGCATTGTGCTAAACCCTACCAAAGGTGGGCAACCTGAGGCCTCAAGGCTACATGTGGCCCTCTAGGTCATCAAGTGGGGCCCTTTGACAGAATCCAAACTTCACAGAACAAATCCCTTTAATAAAAGGATTTGTTCTGTAAAACTTGGACTTAGTCAAAAAGCCACACTCAAGGACTTTAGAAGGCCACATGTGGCCTGGAGGCCACAGGTTCCCCACCCCTGCCTAGGAATTCTAAAATAAAAATGAAGCAGTCCTTCGTCATGAGGTGCTTATATTTACTAAAGGACACAAAATGTATGATGATATGTAAATCCAAAGCATATACAAAGTAACACAAAAATACTATCCAGAGACAGAGAACTAACAAGTGGGGGAACCAGAAAATGCCTCAGTAGGATGTGCTCCCTAAACTGTGCTTTGAAGTATTCTAAGAGGTGGAGGAAAGAGGGATTACTTCTACATGGAATGCAATATTTGAGGCATATCAAGTTGACCAGTGTGACTGGAAAAGATATTGTATGAAGGATAGTAAAACAAATTAAGATTAAAAAGTGGGTGGGAACCAGAATGTGGTTCAAATGCAAAGCTTGAAATTCTAAACCAAGGTGTTTCTATTTACTCCTAGAATCAATGGTGAGACATTGGAGATATATGAAAAGTAGAGTGACATTGTCAGAACAGTGTTTTAAGACTATCAGTTTGACAACAGTCTGACAGATTTAGAGAGAATGAACCATGTAAAAAATCTAATCCATAATCAATCAACACCCATTGATTAGATGTTTTTAATGTGTAATATCCCTTATAGGGCTCACTCACCCAACCCATATTGTTCTTGGCAAGTTGGGTCCAAAGAGGTGTGGCTATTACTACTCCCCAAATTCTATAAGTAACCCTGTGGGTGACTATACTACTAAATATTAGCTCACAAACCCTACCAGTGTGCTTCTCCTTAATCATCCAGTATTCTCAGTTCTTTTACAAATGTATTTATTAAAATATCACAGCAATAGTGGTAGTTACAAAGCACTTTCCCCTAAATCAGGGGTACATATGTGCCAGTGACTATATATGTGCTTGGGGGCTACAAAGACAAAAATAATATAGCTTCTTGCCTAAATGAGCTTCCATTTTTCATTTTGAAGAAACAGGACATACACATATAAGTAAATACAAAATAAATATGAAGCATTTTTTTTTGCAGGATCTGGGAGGATCAGAAAAGGTGTCATGTTCTTGAACTGAGATTTTTAGGAAAATTCTAAAGGCAAGAAAGTGAGGAAGAAGTATTTTCCAAGTATGGGGAAGAGACTGTTTAAAGGCAGAAAGATGGGAGATGGAATTTCATGTATGAAGTACCACAATGAGGCCAGTTTAATTGGAATGTAGTTTTGTAGAGTAAAATAACTTTGGAAAGGTAGGTTGGAGCCAGATTATGAAGGGTTTTAAACTCAGAACAAAAGGAAAAACTTTACCTAGTAAAAATAGGGAACCAAAATATGGTAGGTACAGACCATCAATCTGAGTAACTGAGGACAAATAGGCACCCTCCCCAATTATTCAACACTTGGCAGGATGAACTGGGAAGCTAAATTATGCAGAAAATTCTCTCAAATGCTACATAGCACTCAGTCTCTATAGACATAGTTTATGTCTCATTCTTTAGGATACTTTGCCATATGATTCTGAAGCTCATTTTTCACTGACACAGAGGAAAAATGTAGCTATGTAAAATCTCAATAACAAAGAGCCAACAGATTTTTTAAAACTAGTATTGCATGAGTATCCCTTGGGAGAATGTTTTTAGATTTGTTCTCCATGACTCTAGAGGACAGAACTAGGACTAATGGATGGAATTTTAAAGGAGAAACATATTTAAACTTCTTAAGAGAAGTAGCTTTCTAACCATTATAGCTTTACAACGATCTATTGTACTACCTTGTGAAATGATGAGTTCCCTGTGACTGCAAGGATTCAAGTAGAGGCTTAATCACCATATGTTTGGCATAATGTAAAGACAATTTCTGCGTGAGTCAAGAAATTAGTACTAGATGTTGATGGCTTACATGATGACTGCTGAGGTCCCTTTTATGGATGGCACATTGTAGGCACTTAATACATATTTATTGATTGATTGATCCTCATGATTCTATGACTTGATCTAGTTGTGAAATCTTGGGAAAATCACTTAATTCTCCTAGGTCTCCTCCTATATTTGTTAAATAAGCAGTTTATGAATTCTTAAGTCCCTCCTGGTCTTTGAATGAAATTAACTGTGTAGCCTTGACTAAGCTGGCTAACCTCTATGAATTTCAGTTATCTCACTTACTGAGTGGAAGGGGAGAAGAGGCAGACTGCATGATGTCTGATGTGGTTTTTTGTTTTTTGTTTTTTTTTGCTTAGGCAGTTGGGGTTAAGTGACTTGCCCAGAGTCATACAGCTAGTAAGTGTCAAGTGTTTGGTCTGAGGCCTGATTTGAACTTAGGTCCTCCTGACTTCAGGGCTGGTGCTGTATCCACTGCACCACCTACCTGCCCCTAATGTGTTTTCATTCTGGTGTTTCACTCCATCCTTGTCTGGTGACATACTTCTAGACCCTTCTGTTTTTCCATAAATGGATCTTGTCAGTATACATGGTAAGATTCCAGAGTCAAACTATGAGACAGGTTGTGGAGTTTTTTTTCCTGGGATTTGCAAGAGGACACCTCTGTCTGAAATAATTTGGCAATTTCTTTAGAGCTAGGGAAAGAAAACATATGGCTTAGCACATGATACAATGCGAGTAGCACTTAGTTTAAGTCCTAGGTACTACACTTACAATCATGTAACCCTGGGCCAATCCCTTTACTTATCTGAACTTCAACTCTGAATTGGGGTATATTAATACCCCCTGCAAAAGCCTGTGAACCTTAATATATTTAGGTAAATGTGAGTCATATGATTTCTACTCAATCCATGTTTTGAACCAAAAGATAAGTTAAAATGTACCTGCCAAATTCTGATCAGGTATGTTTTCTTTGAAACACTAATCCCATTGGTCAAAAGAATTTTATCTGACTTTGCAGAAAGGTTGCTCAAGATATAACCCCCCCAAAAAAACCAAACCAAAACAAAACAAAAAACAATTGTAACAGGACAGGCCACATGCTATAGATCAGATTGAGTACAAAGCCAAAAACAAAACAAAACAAAACAAACCAATAATAAAACATAACCATCATCAGAAGAGAAAAATGAGTCAATGAATAAATCTCTTCATTAATTGATGGTATTACGTAGCTACTGAATAACTGCAGCTGCACAAATGAAAAGAAGATCTGGCAGGAACAATTACCCTTCGATTCACAAAAGAGTCAATCAGAAATAATGCAAGCCAATTTTAAGGGAGGGAGAAAAAGTTGCCTCTTGGAATAACTTCTATTGCTCAAGAGTGGGCTAAAGATGAGCAGAATTGATAATAAAGCCTATGAATTTCAAAGCTGGGGGAGGGGAGCTAGTTTATGCATTCATGACGATTTTGAATGAACCAGCCCTTTATTGAAGGGTTTCATATGGGGACAAGCATCCAAGAAATATGGTATTGTGGTGATTTCATACTTCTCCTGATGAAGAAGGGTGATAACGGCTTCCAGAATATTGACTTTGCAAAGGTTAATAAGCTGAGGTCTAAAAGTTAACTAGTTGCCTTTTGGGTACCCTTCTGACCACACTTAATGAGTTCTTTCTTCAAAAAGTAGGGCATGAGTTAGTTTGAAATGCTGGGTCATATTTGATAAGGGAAAGTTGAATCCAAGTGAAGCTTTCAATACAATATAAAGGATTAATTTTTATTTCTGTTTCCTTTGGAAATAAACGGAGTGCTGATGAACATCTGAAGTGGTGCTCCATGTCCTTTGAAGATCCGTGATAGTGTGGCCCCTGCTATTCTCACCCTTTACCTCAGGGCTCACTTCACTACATTTTAGTGCGATAGCTCTGTGTACTAGCTAAACTTGTTTTCCCAGTTATGAATCAGCACCAGATTCTATTTGAGACTCTAGTTGACTGTGCTTTCTCTTTGGGAGAACTGAGTTTCTCTTTGTTACAGAATTATACTCTGGAACAGCTTGCCAGTCTCTCTGCTTCAAACTGTTCTGTCTCCCCATTAGAACTCACTTTTCCAGATGAAGCTTTAGAAGATATATGCATGCAAACATACATGTATATATAAATATATATGTGTACACATATATGTCTATATGTATATGTGTATGTGTTTGTATATGCATATTCCCCTTGGTGTCATACTGGAACTGAAAAAAAGAAAAGAAGTATGATTTAATAAGTCCAATCTACTGCCATTTTAAAATTTCCCAAACCACATTTTTTTTTATCAATATCTAAATTTCATTTCCATTCAAGAAAAAAAAGTGCAATTCTCCATCCCCTAAAATTCCTGTACTTAGAAAATTATATGTTTTCTTTGATAATTTGGCTTGCTAAATTTCAATATTAATTATGTATAGGTCTCTTTGCAGGCCACGAGCTAATTATATCTATTTAGAATTTATCACAATTGTTTCAACAATGTGCTGTCATTGTCTCTTTTTAAGTGTTTTGCTTCAGGCATAAAGAAGCTAAACAATGAATTTCAAAATGTTGCCAAGAACTCATTTATAAACATGATACATTTTAAAATTGATATGTATGTCTTCAGTGGTTTAACATGCCTTCACTTTACTTTTTGCTACAGTTAAAGTAGAAATATTTGTTCCTTCACACTCACCTGCTGGAGAGTGAGGTTTTCAAAACTAAGTTTCTCTTTGTATCTCTTTCTTCCTAGCCACACCATGTGTCATGGAACGTGAGAGTTGGAAGTGAGTTTAATGATTACATGGTTCAATCTCCTCATTCCAACTCCCTGCCAGACCATTTTACAGATGAGAAAATGAGGTCTAGGAAAGAAAAAATTTGCTTAAGGTCATAAATGCACTAAATGTAGAGCCTGGATTTGAATGGCTCCAATCTGGTTCTTTTTTCATGACATCAGGGAGATATTTTTAAGATTCTTAACTAAACATGAATCTCATCTCGTGCATTATATGTCTCATCTTCATATCCACTTATGAACCTGCTTACAGTCAAAAATCTGAGAGTAGGCAGCAAAGCTATACAGATCCCACCAGTAGGATCTCCCCTTTTTATTTTCCATTCCTTTTCCTCTACCTTAAACCTAAGCTGCCCAGACTCCAAGGGGCAGTCAGGCAGGAAGGCTCACTTACCTTCTCATCCTATGTGAATGAACCAGGTTTTACCATCTGTGCTGCTATTACATCCTAAAATTTTCTAGGCCTTGTCATCTGTCTTGCTGTTATACCTTTCAGACTCCTAGATACTACCATTTGTCCTATTGATGTGCCTTAAGAAGTCTTGGGCCTTGCCATCTGCCCCAGTGCTGAATCCTTAGAATCTCTAGATTTTTCTATCTGTCAGATGAAATCTTTTATATTTGATGTCTCCCAATTAGAGTGTGAGCACCTTGAGAGTAGGAGCTGTCTCATTGTTTTTGTTTGTATTCCTAGTGCTTAGCAGAAGGGTTGGCACATAGTAATCACTTAATAAATGCTTTTTCATTCATCTGCTCATTATATTTACATGTAATTTTCATTACATTCCAAAATGGTGTGAAAATACTTATTTATATAAAATTTCACTATCTTTTTTTTAGGTGTAGTGAAAGAGTCAAAAATTAAATTGTGAATTTTTCTCCCCAGTACTCCACCTCCCCCCAACCCCCCAAAAAAACATACAGGGCAGAGAGAATTAACTATATCCTCAGTTATGCATGTTGTGGTTGTGGTTTTGTTCTTGAAGAGGACCATGATGTCAAGAAGATGATGACATGATTTGGAAGTGAATTGGATTTGAGAGAGGGAGGGCTGTGCAAAGTCACCAGCCTGACTTTCTCTCCCAGAACCATCTGGGTCTAGTGGCCAGACATAGATCAGGACAGCTGGAGATGGCCCAGGATGCAGTGGGGCACTGTGGCCTTTTGTAGCTAAGGTCTTTCTGAGTTTTCACTTTGACTGAGGCAAAGACCATTTAGGGCAGTTTAATGGAGTCAAAGGATGGCCTTTTCAAATCCAACCAACCCCTCCCCACAAAACAAACAAACAAACAAACAAATAAAAACAAAAACAAGAAAACACACCAAACTGGGAGGGGAAGCCCCTCAGGGTTTCTGGGCAAAAGACAAACAATTACTAGTTACATTCACTCTAAGCCATCGGGGTCCCAAAAATAACCATTAAATGTTAATCAGGCAGGGGCCTATTCTTGGTCAATCAATGAAAGCCAGAGTGAATTGGGTTTAAGGCATGGTCTTTAAGAAAGAAATCTAACCAGTAAACCCCAAGATATCAAGGTAGGTTTCAGCCATCAAAATTTACTTTCCTTTGGGCAAAAACACCCTCAGGTAAGGTCATGATACCCCATGTGGAGAGAGAGGAGAAGAGTAGGTGAGTTGGCTGACTAGAACTGGCCAGTTGGGTCCCCCATGGGCAACTTGGACTACTCTCATTGTGGTTTATCCTTGGTTCTGGAAGAGGATCATGACATCAAGAAGAGTATGCCAAGACTTGCAAGTGAATTGGATTTGACTGAGGGAGGGCTGTGCAAAGTCACCAGCCTCACTTTCTCCTCCAGAGCCATCTGGGTCTAGTGGCCAGATATAGATCAGGCCAACTGGAGATGGCCCTGCCCAGTTATACATACAGTATGGAGTGAGACACTGGTAGGATGGCAGCATGGTTAAGGGAAAACAAATGGTTCAATGACTTGCCTCTGGGCTGAATGGCTAGTAAGTAGAATTCAAACTCATGTCTTTTTTACTTTAGGTCTTATGATTTATCTACTCCTTGTCATGAAGATTCCCCTGAAGAGGGACTATAATTGGTAAGCATCCAAGTTTTGTATGTTCCTATCCATTCAAAGTAGAATCCAATGATATTTGTGATGTTCCATGGAATGCTGTTGGTTGAAGATGTCAGAGGTTTTATTTTTGTTAATGTTTTTCTTTTTCTTTTCTTTTCTTTTTTTTTTTTTTGGTTAGGCAATGGGGTTAAGTGACTTGCCCAGGGTCACACAGCTAGTGAGTATTATGTGGGATTTGTATTTTTGTTAATGTTTTTAAATAGCCTATTTGTATAATGGCAGATGAGCAAAACTTAGAAGTTTGTTGTTTTTCTTGTTGCTGCTGCTGATGTTACTACTCTTGTTCTGCCACTTGGCCAAAACAGGTAAATTAGGGTATACCATAGGAGTTGTTGTTGATTTTGACTTGGTACAAATACTTCTTCACTTTTTCCAACATGTATGATTTCATCAGTGTGTGTGCTACCTTCACCATCATGCTCCACAACTCCTTCATACCTTAGTAGACTATCTCTATGCATTGCCATTAATATATATGCATATATTTATATATGTATGTATATATACTACTTGAACTTCTCTATTGAGCTTAGCCTGCCTGATCAATCAAGCAAGCAACCAACAATCTTTTATTAAATGCTTACTATACTTTAGGCTCTGTCTTCAAATATTAGGCATACACTTTATTGTCAGGTTCATTCCATTTCATTACTTTTGATCTAGGTAGGATATGATAGAGTCTGTACAACACTTGCATAAACTTTAAGAACTCAGAGTCCCTTCCCCTCCATAATGAGAAATCAGAAGACTTTATAAAGAAGCATAAAGGGTCTTAGAACAATGATTCTTTTCATCTGTACATCTGCTTATTTTATCTCCTACTCAGCTAGCATTTGTTAAGCTCCTGGCACGTGAAAGACACTGTGATGGGGCTAAAGAGAGGCAAAAAAAAACAAACCCCCCAAAACCAGATAGTTTTTGCTCTCAAGGAGCTCACATTCTAATGGGGGAGACAACATGCAAAGAACTATGTACAACCAAGATATTTATAGGTAAGGGTATGTTGGAGCCACTTCCAATTGGCTCATGAGAATTGATTGTTAAATTTTCAGTGTGAGTATTCACACTTCAGAAATCAGCAAATGTTATAAATTAGGCCTTGATTTGTTGTTTTATTGGTTGTCTACACTTAAGAAAGTGATGGAGAAAATGTTAGTTATGCAGATTCAACTTAAAAGTGTGTTGTGTAAAACATTTTGTTTTTCTTGGAGAGCCATTTGTTAAATATTTACCAGCATACCAATCTAAGGATAAATTGGGGATAATATTAAAGTAATGGCACTAAGATTAAGGAGGACTGGGAAAGGCTTACTGAAGAAGGCAGAACTTCCACTGACACTTGAAGGAAGTCAGGGAAGCCAGGAGGTGGAGATGAGGAGTGAAAGTATTCTAGGTACGTGGAACAACCTAGGTAAATAATCAGAGTTGAGAGATGAAGTATCCTATACAAGGAATGGCAAAGAGATCCATATCACTGGATCACAGAGATTTTCCAAGATATTTTGGTTTATAAACACATACTGATTATATCTTATACTAAAATCTGCAAAACTTTACTCATCTTTTTGTTATCTTTAAGATGATTTTTAAAAAATCTCCAAATGAAAGATACTCTCTAGGATGTAAAAGGTCACATAATAGAAACAAACATTTGTTCTCAATTCTCAATAAAGGCATCTTTCCTTTCAAATGAAACAACAATTTATGTTGCTCCTCCTTTACATTGCACACATTACTCATGCTAATGATTCTAGATTTTGAGTAACTTGACAAAAAGGTTCCTATAAGGAAAAATTTGCTAATGACAGTAATGGAGTATTGTCCTCTCCTATTCCTAAGTGACCATGTCTCCATATCTCTGGGTTGTGGGGAAAGGCAGAAAATTGTGAGGAATGTACATAAAAACTAATTTTATTCTACATTTTCTCACAACAATTTTGTCTCAATTAGAACTAGATCTGGCTTTAGAAATTGATGATGATGATGATGGTGATGGTGATGGTGGTGATGATGATATAACATCTGAAATTTTTTTGGTGAGCCTTTCCTAAAGTTCATAAGCTGGTGTCCATGAACTTTTAAAAAACATTTAAAAAATTAGTGATTTTCTTTATAATTTTATGCATTTGCTTTTATACATATTTAAAACATTATTCTGAAAAGGGGTCTATAGACTTTATCAAACTGCCAAACAGATCTATAACACACACACACACACACACACACACACACACACACACACACACACATGAGTTCAAATCTAGTACATTTTGGGGAATGATTTAGTTGTCATATCGTCAAACAGTAACTTAATTTCATGAAAAATCTTCTGCCCAAAAAACTAAGACATCCCTATCCCCCCAAATCTTCCATTTTCACTACTGAATTTAGTAGGTTTTACTTGTTCTGCCTCCTTTGAATTCATATGGAAATGACTCATGATAATGACTCTCATAAATGTAGTCCTTTATAGTGTTTGAGGACCCACAAAAGGGATAACCTAGCAAACATTTCTCAGGCTGGAGTGACAGAAAAAAACCCTTTCAGAAGCATGACTTGGTGCTTGAAACATCCTAGCTGAGCTTTTCAAAATTCAAAAGGACAAAGTTTCCTAAAATTTTGGACAAAGGGCCTCTTTTTAATCACCTAACCCAAGTGCTAGAAGCAAGTAGACCATCTTGTTTGGAACATTGATTGCATGAAAGGGAGTAAAGTAAAATAAGCCTGGAAGGCCGTTTATAGAAAGATTGTGAAATCAGTGTGGGTTCTTTCTTCATCTATGTAGACTGAAGTCTCTTCATACTTTAATTGATGCTCTTCATGCCATCCTGTGTTAATATAAATCAACTGGTGGCCAACCTTCTGATTTAGCTAGGATTATCCTTGGAAAAAGATTCCATTGCCAGATCTATACTACTATATGTGTGCATCCAGGCATGGATACATTGTGCACGCATACATGCATACTATATGTGTACATACATTTGTTTATGCATACACTTGTGGACATATTTATTTATGCTTCTGTATATGTGTGTGCACATATGTGTACACCACATATAAACACATGCACAATATATATGCACATACAAGTGTGCACGTTTGTTGTGCATATATTTGATCATATATGTATGATATATACATAATTACATGTGTGTATAGGTACACATATGTGTTTGTGTGTGTTTGTGTACTGCCAGGAATATATAGTAATATAAAGTCACATCCCAAGTAATGCAATTAGTGCAAATAATGAATTCTATGAAATGGTTGCAAATATTCAAATTTGCACTATTTGAAGTTGTGATTATGTACAGTTGTGGTAATTGGTTCCAGACCATTGTAAATATATAAGGTGAATCTGAATAATGTTTGACCACTCTACAAAATTCATTATTTGTACTAATTGGGAGTTAGTTGTACAGCAGCTGCTTATACCAGCATAATCATTGGCAAATCACTTTTTTGGGGGGGGGGCAAAACATTTGGAAAGGATTTTAGAGATGAGCGAATCTTAGCCGGTCTTTTTACAGGTGGTAAAAATGAGGCAACAAGAAGTGAACTGATTGGCCAAGGTCACACAGAAGTCACAGAGCTGGACCTCAAACCCTGCTGTCCTGACACCTAGTATAGTACTCTGCTGACTACATAAGTGTGCCAAGATGGTTGATTATATTAAATTAGGAAATAATATTCTAGATCTCAGTAAAATATAATAGTTTCATAAGTGAACACAAGCAAATAAATACATTGGGGGTCATTCAGGAGATGGTAGAAAATAATAAAAATATAATTTAAGAATAAAGGTCAGGGTGCAAGTAGATTCAATCTAGTCAACAGCAACTGCCCTATAACATCAAGAATTTAACACTATCTTAAACTCATTTTGTTTTAAGGACAATTATTTAGTTTAGTTCCATATGGAAAGCTTCCATATATAATTCCATTCCAATTTCTATACTTGGAAATGTCGAATGGACAAATTGAGCTTTTAAAAAAAATCAGTTCAATTTGTAAAAATTACAGTTTTCAAGAACAAAAGTGGGCTATTTCTAGGCATATGCACATGCTGTTAGACATACGGTGTCACTGTCACCAATCTAGTCATTGCACCCCCAACTAGTGTATGTGCCAAGAATCAGAGATGGCCAATGTGGAAGCTTGGTTATGCATGCCTCAAGAGGTGTTCACAAGAAAAGGCCACCTCTCTTCCCCTCCAGTATGCACAAACACCAGCTGCTTTTAAGGATTGACTTTAGTTTCATTTTAGTGTGATTTCAATGGCTGCACTTTGACACAACCTTCTAAGATATAAAGACACATAACCGTCTGTCTCTGCATCACTTAAGATTGCTCACTTTGGATTAAAAAGCACAATAGAAAAAGATATTCATCATTAACGTTACAAACCCCTTCATATAAACCACAAACTGGCTAATTTTTAGTCCTACACCATCCTAGTAGATCGAGCATTGGAGGTGAAATCAAGAGTGTAGGGTTCCAATCTTTCCTTTCACACTTACTAGCTGTGTGATCATGTGAAAGTCATCTAAGCTCTTTGCACCTCAGTCCCCTCATTTGTAAAATGGGGCTAATAAGAACTGTACTTATTTATCAGGGTTGTTTTAAAGTTCGAATGAAATAATGTGTACAAAACATTTTGTAAATCCTAAAGCGCTAAATAGATATCAAGTATTACTATTATTCATACTGATTTCTTCTTATTCCTGCCTCTATCTGTTTTGGGTGGTAAAAGATAATCTTCATATAAGAGCCTTACATAATATTGTAAAACTTCTTTGGATTCATCCTTGATTTGGGAGGTTCAGAGTGGCTGTCTGCCACTCCTGGTTTCCATTTTCCTTTGTAGGAGGCATGGATTCTCAGTGTACTTTGGTATTGAGCCCCAACACATTACATTTAGTACTCTGTCAATATTTCAATTAGTCTTGAGTTGTTTGCTATCAATTATGAGACCCCAGAAATGTTTCATGAGTCTGTACACAATTGTTGACCTTGGTGTCATCCATGACTTCTATTGAGAATTTCAAGCTCACTTGGATTATAATCAGTGGTGTGCTGGTAAATGTTTAACAGCCAGTTCTCTGAAAATTAAATGTGCAAATGACACACTTTTAAGTTTAATCTGCATCATTAACATTTTCTACATCACTTTCTTAAATCTAGACAATCAGCAAAACTCTAAATCAAGCCCTGATTATAGTTTTTCTGCTGATATCTGAGGTGTTAATGCTCACACTAAAAATTGCAACCTAGCAGGTCTGAGTTGGCTCCCTATATTTGTAGATATAATCGAGATATGGATAGTTCTTTTTACTCTGTCGTCAGAGGCCTAACACCTGAATAGAATGTAGACCCATATGCTGCAATTGTTCCTCTTAAAATGATTAGAATACAACTGTCACTTGGAATCAGCTACCCAATATAGCAAGGAAGTCCACGACTTCAATTCTTACTATCACTGTTGAACAGGGCCTTATGAGTCTTAGTGAAAAGGACAAAAGATAGATTAGCAGGACAAAAAATTAAGTTCTTTGGGGCCGAGTGTAGTTTATATTCATGACTCTGTTTCTATTTCCTATTAGTCCAGTAGAATTCAACTCCTGGCAAATAAACTCTGAACTGCTCTCTCTAGTGGACCCAGAATGCATGTGTCTATCCATTCCACAGCCACAGTAAAATATAACTTAGTATCTTTGACACTGTTTCTGAAGTAGAAACCCTTGAGCTTAGATTCCAAATCCCTTTGCCTCTCTGGGAGGTGGTGGTGCTGTACATTGTTATATCTTTCAGCAGGTTTATCTCTCGTTTCTTTGGCACAATCTGGTTGGTTTAAGTTTTCTTCTCGGTCTCAGTAGCTCACACCTGAGGCAATAATCTGTCTTGGGGCCAGATGGCAGTGGACTTCTGTCTACTAGGATGGCCTATATTTTCTTGACCAGGAACATTAAGTCTAAATGAGGCTTCCCTTGCTGTTCACTCAATGATATATAAAGCCATAGGGTTCTATACTATAACTTGGTCACTTGGGTCTGATGTTGTCCACCTGCTCCATAAATACTTTTCCTTTGTTTACCGCCTACTGAAGCAGCCTTTCCAAACAACACACAGCTGGAGAGGTCTTCTCTCATTCCTGATGAAGGGTATTGTAAACTCCTCATAGATGTTTTATGAACAGTCTTTACCAACAAAGTATCCACCCAGACTCTGCAAATACTCAAATATACTAACCTGAGAATGCCACATTTGTAGGGTATGTTTGAGATCAAAAGCAGGTCCTTGGAGGCTTTCTCTTAATCTTTTATACTTTTTCACATGAGACCCCTGTCTGTTACTTCTGCATTATTTCTATGTAATTATATAATCATGACTCAAAGCATTCCTCTCCTAATGGACGGGAATATTTCCCTGAGAAAGACCATAGCTTTCTGCACTGAACCCATGATAATAGTGCTGGTAGGCTAAAAGTCTGTCTTCAGTTACGACTGCCACAGGGTCACTTGGGTACCACGTAACTGTCTGCTTCAGGACACCAGCAGGCCACTCACTTTATCCTTGGTCTATACTTCTGTTATCAGGACCACTTAACACTTTTCAACATTTCCTTATTAGAGTAGGTTTACTAACTATAATTCCACTAAACATTATATGATTTGGGATGAAGGAGTGTCCCACTGTTTCAGACAGTTCACATAATAAAGCTTCTTGTTCATTTTTGTGTTCATTATATAGTGCTCTACAATTGTCAAAGTGTTCACAGCTTAGCCTAAAAGCTCTTCTGGAATTCATGATATTACTACCATGGCTTAGCAGGTACCCATGATATCTATAGTACTCAAGGAAAATCTGGTCCTATGACTATGAACTAATTTTCCATTAACTGGTTAGATATGGTGACTTCTTAGCTCAGTATTGAAGTATCCAGTGCACAATGATGATTCAACAATGTCACTTAAACAATAAACAATCAAAACATCAGTGATACTTTGGCACACAAAAGTAGAAAAGGTTATCTAAGTCAAATGTTCTGTCCAGTAAAAATTGCATGAAAACATTGTTGTCAAATTATCTTTGTTATTGTTCAGTCATTTTTCAGTCATGTTTGACTCTTTGTGACCCCATTTAGAGTTTTCTTGGCAAAGATACTGGAGTGGATTACCATTTCCTTCTCTAGATCATTTTACAGATGAGGAAACTGAGGCCAAATAGGGTTAAGTGACTTGCCCAGGGTCACATAACTAGCAAGTGTCTGAGGCCAGATTTGAAGCCAGGTCTTCCTAACTCCAGGCCTGTAGCTCTATCCACTATACCACTTAGCTGCCCTGTAACGTACAACTAATAAGTGTCAAAAGCATGAATGGAATCCAAGTCCCTCTGATTCCAAAGTTGACCTTCCATCCATTATACCATCCTGCCTCTCATTAGAAGAGTATTGGCACTCAAAAAGACAAACTTTTGTTTCAGGGAGAATCTTTGAGTCATTTAAAACACTATACATTGATCCATAGCCTCTTCAGTTTGTGGCCCCACTCACTGAACATTTACAATGTCTGTCAAACACATATGTACTGATAGCAAGATTTAAGTGTCATCTATTCAATTACAGATCAAAGTCTGAACAATAATGATTTTTGTCTACTTAGTTTTTTTCTTTTGTGATTGACTACTTGTGGGTAGTGGGTATAAGGCTTTTTTTCAAATTTTTTGGGGGTTGACTTGGTCCAATCAATATGAGACCACATACAAACAGGGGCATCTGGAAGACCTCACCATTTTTTTCCTCTCTATTTAAAATCTTTGTTGGACAGCTTCTAAGGTAGAGGAGGATGGTTAGAAACCATCAGTTGGTTGGTCACAAACCAACAGTAGTTGTAAACCACTGCAAATAGTGGTTTTCAAATAGTGTTCACAAATGCCTTTGCCGAACATCTAATTCTCTGCTTTATTCATAATTTTATACTAATAATCAGAGAATCAACAAATAAAATTACCTCTGTTTACATCTTCCAAGGAATGTGCATGATTTTAACAAGGGCACGAGAGACACATTGCTGGAAAGAGTTGAAGTGTTGGGGACAATTAATTTGATTTTTCTGAATCACCGTTAAGTCAATTATATGACTAAAAATCAGGCAAGTAGGTGGCATAGTGGATAGAGTACCAGGCCTAAAGTCAGGAAGATCTCAGTTCAAATGTGGCCTCAGTCACTTATTAGCTGTGTGACCCTGGGCAAATCACTTAACCCTGTGTGCCTTACTTTTCTCACCTATAAAATGAGCTGGGGAAGGAAATGACAAACTCTTTAGTATCTTTATGAAGAAAACCCCAAATGAGATCATGAAGAGTCGGGCACAACTGCATAAAAACAAAGATGCAGTCTTCTATAGAGTAAAAATTGCAAAAACCTGTCTATTCCCTTCTCATACCCTCATCAAGAATACCCTTGGTGTGTGTAAAAATATCCTCGTAAAATTATGTAGAAGTAAGGAATCAGGCATATGGCTTGGTAGTTATTGGTAGTGTCTCTTGTTCACATTTTGGGAAAGCTATTTCCACTGGAGCTATTGTCTTTCAAATAGATTTAGAATTGATCTCTCAATGCTCTCAAAATTGTGTCAGCCTCAGTATAGATATATTTGGTTTAGTCCAGTTGATTTCCCCCTTTTTGCTCTCTTCAGTATTATTTTTACTTCCTCATGTAGCACATTCTGGACCCTGATGCTAGAGGCCAGATGTGGTGGTCCCGCTGTGTTTGTAAAGAATTTGTTGTAAGAAACTTTACAAACATTTTCTTTTTCTTAGCTGTTGTCCTTGTAGAAGCAAAATGTTCAGCTTTGGAACTTAGAGATAATTGAAATTAATTGAAGTCTACTGCTCAAATGAATCTACTAGGCTTCTAGTTTAATTCACTAGCTGTTTGTCAAGACTAGATAACCCAATTTTTAAAGTCAGCATGTACTATGAAGTATCACTATAACATACTAGTAATTTGCTAAATGAACAGGGAAAGTTGGGCTTGTTTTCATAATTTAGAATTGGTTGGATTTTGTAATACTTTTATCTCCTTCTAGAGTCCTTGAGTATGTTCAATTTTCTATTGACCATTATGATCTAATATCATGAAAGTATCTTTGAATTGTTTTCCCCTTCTGTTTGACAAACACTCTTCTCTTGATTTATAAACCATTGTGCAAACCTTGTAGTATTAGGCAATTTCTGGAACTGT
The DNA here is from genome assembly GCF_900497805.2 of Vombatus ursinus. Taxonomy (NCBI): domain Eukaryota; kingdom Metazoa; phylum Chordata; class Mammalia; order Diprotodontia; family Vombatidae; genus Vombatus; species Vombatus ursinus. Next base: position 10,166,558 of record NW_020940358.1, read on the forward strand.
CTGGAATATTATTCACAGGAATACACACACACACACACACACACACACACACACTTGTATGTGTGTGTGTGTATGTGTGCATATAGCCCGGAGGTTTTTTTTTGTGCCCAGGCAGGACAGTTGATTGATGGAGTGGGCAAATATCCTATAAACAATTATTTGATATAATTAACAAAAATATGATCCAAATAAACCTGATCTTTAATCACATCCTTTTCTAATTTCTTAGTTGGGCCTCGTGTCAAACTTGACTCATATTTATTTTTTCTCTGCACTGCTGCTCATAATTCATAATCCCCTCTAAATTTTTACAAATCATTTTCTATTTCAAACCTGCACTGCCCATAGCCAGATCTGTCTGTCAGATGAGCATATAAAATATTTGCTGGTTTAACAAACAATAAACAACTTTTCTAGGCTTATTTTTTACTTATTTGGGGAATTGAGTTATACCAGTTTAATGTTTTTCAGACATAGTTATAATCAGTATTGATGTCATTTCCTTTATCCATGTCTCATTTTTGGAGGAAGCAGCTTGTTTAAGTAAGTTAAGCTATAGTTGTTTAAACTATTTGTAGCACCTTTTTCACACTTTGTTTTCTTTTTCTAGTTTTGTGTATATTTTGATATTCATTCTAACAAGTCCATGATCTCATTTTATGCAGACAGTTGATTCAGGAATGACTCTCATATTAAAAAAATCTATTATTTTCTGTCAATTGAAATACAGTCAATTTAATTTTGTTTGTTATGTTATTGAGTGCTCTCTTATCTAGTACCTCCTGAATCGTTTCTCAAAGAAAATATTTATGATATACGTGTGAGGTTTCTAAGTAGACTAAGCCTTTGGCCTCTCTTATTTCTAACTTTGGAATCATATTTCCCAACATGGTTTTTAGGCCGCACGTGCACTTTCCCATTAGTGTAAAATTTTTATGAGAATAATCTGTATATAAATAAAAGCCGACACTGTTGAGGGAATTAATAGGGAACACGGAGGCTTTTGCAAGTGAAATTTCACAATAGACCACATCTTTTCCATCACATAATGGACTGAATGATGTAGAAAATGAGACCCCACAGAGATTATTATCTGGTAACTATACGACAATAACAACAACAACATTTTATTCAGTTGAGAAAATGCCAATTTAAAGAATCAACTCCAACAGGGTACCTCTAATGTATATGTCAACATTATGCAAGTTTCTTAAAGTGATATAAAAAAGATAACCATATTTGATGACACTGATTGTTAATATCAAATAAGGTGTAACACAGGAAGAGCTATGCTTGACAAAAGTATTTTTTTTCTGTTATGGAGGTGAGGACAGTTTGAACAATGGAGGATCTAGCAAAGAGTTTAAGTCAGAGATGGATTTAGATTAGATGGCAAGGCCCTCCAGATGCATCTGTTTGTAGAGGACAATGTGTTAATTGCACTAAGTCTCTAAATACGGCAAAGCCTTCTGGACAAGATCCATAATATCAAAGAAGTTTAGCTTAACTATCCACAAAGGAAAAAAAAAAGGGTCTGAAGAATGCTTGTAGTTGGATAGACGACCTAGAGAGCTAAATCATTAGTTCATATGTAATGGCAAACAGATGATGAATTGGGTCCAGAATTGAACATGAAGAGAAGAGCAGGCCTGATTTTCTTTGGGAAATTGTAAAGTTCTTCAATAATAATCATCATAAAAGCTAGAAGCCATATAGACATATGTGTATAATTATACACATATGTATGTATATATACACATACGTATGTGTGTGTACACACACACACACACATATACATATATGTGTAAATTTATTTGATTCTCACAACAATTCCATGGAGTAAGTGCTATTATCATACCAAGAGGAAGAAATTGAGGCTTAGAGGAATCAAATGACTTGTTGAGGGTCACACAGTTTATATCTGAGGCAGGATTCAAACACAAATTTCCTGATGCTATGTAACACTCTTTCCGCTGAAGACCGAATGTGCAGAGACAAATAGTAATAAAAAACAAAACAATACAAAGCTGAATACCATGATGAGGGAAATGATACAATAAAATTGCTCAGAACTTCTTGATGCATAACACAATCGAAAGAATTTGCAGATTATCTCTAGGGGGAAATGTATGTTAATACATATATATTTATATGTACACACATATATACACACACATATAATATACAGCACATTAATACATTATTTTAATGTATGGATGAGACCCATAACCACAAAGAAAAGTTGGCTGAAAAAGTCAATAAAAATGCCTATTGTCCAGACTATAACATGTAGCTGGAGAAAGATATATACAGACATAAATATACACACATATGCATGTATGTGCCCATACATACATATGTATGTGTATACACACATGTTTGTGTCCATCCCTGGCTTCAAATTCCAAGACACATAGTGGTTAAATTTTACTATTCCAGTAGGAAATAATAAATTGTGTAGGCAGTCAGGAGAAAGACCCTTTAATATTAAGGAAAGGAAATTAAAATAATGCAAGCCTATTTTACAACCATTAGGAAGTATAGAAGGGAATAGAATAAGCTGAAAAGCAAAGGAGCTCAGGATGCAAGCCAAGATGATAAAACCTGTAAGCCTGAGTCTAATCATCAATATAAAAAAAAAAGATGAACATTCTGTAATAGTCATTTGAAACATTCTTGTAATTTAAAAAAATGAACAAAATATTAAAACTTGTAAACTCCTTCCCAATAATAGAAATACAATAAAGTTTAATTAACAAAGAAAGATTAAGTAATGGAATTAAGTAATCCAGGTTTAGAAGGATTTTTTTAAAAAGAGAGAGACTGACTATGACATTGAAAGAAAAGGGCAAGGCTTTAATAATTATATCTACTTCATAAGGTTGTTTGAGGATCAAACAAAGTATGTATGAAATGTACTTTACACACTTCAAAGTGTATGTAAATGTAAGATATTTTTTATTTTCATTTTTCACTATGAGTTATTGCATATCTGGCCAGTCACAATGTGAGAAAATGGATTGGTATTAAATACTTTGTTGAAAGAATGGACAGTGTCATCATGACCATTTTCTTCAGGTTTCTTTATGTCTCATAACTCTAATTTTTCTTTTGGGGGGGAGGGGTGGTGAATTACCTTGCACTGATGTCTTTAAATGTAGAAAAAGTGGCAACTGCCTTGCCTAGCCTTTTGATTTTCATAAATGCAAATTAAAATACTTATCTGCTCTATAAAGACTTGGCATGTTTAAATAACTATTATCCTTTAAACATATTCCA
>NW_020940358.1:10174836-10248480 GCF_900497805.2 Vombatus ursinus
TCTAGATTTAGTGATTGTTCTTTCCATTCACATTGTTGTGATTGTTGTGCATCTCTTTTCCTGGTTTTGCTTACTTCACTTTACATCAGTTCATATCATATCTACTCCTGCCTCTCTGTATTATTCATATTTATCATATTTAGGAAACAGCCAGCTGTCACAATATATAAAACACTGGGCCTCGAGGTAAGAAGACTTGAATTCAAAGCTGGCCTCAGACACTTACCAGCTGTGTGATCCTAGGCAAGTCATTTAACCTCATTTTCTTCTATTTTCTCACCTATAAAATGGAGATAATAATAACACCAACCTTTCAGGGTTGTTGTGAGATTAATAATTTTAAAACGCTTAGCACAGAAACAAAAGGAATGGTTTTGTTACGTTTATATAAAATAACAATAATGCATTACATGTATGTACCAATCTTTGTATACCTCAAAATATGTTCGCTATTATTTTTTTGGGAGGGCAGATGTGGTTCTAGATCTGTAATTTATTGGTATAAGGAACTCCTGGTGAGGAAATTGCAGCTACAAATTCAAATTGGCAAGGTGATTTTTTTTTTTGTTTGTTTGTTTTGTTTTCAATTTACACACTTAGAGACTTGCCTGGGGCACTAAGCAATTAAAAGACTTGTTCAGGGTCATATAGCCAGTATTTGTCAAAAGTTGAGACTTCAACACAGGTTTTCTTGCCTGTGAGGCTGGTTTTCTATGCACTTATCACCTTATCCTATTATTATTTCTATTCATTGAACTCATTATTTTTCCTCCCAAACTCTTCCCCTCATCCTTAATTTTCTTGTTCCATTTGAGGACACCAACATTCATTCTTCCAGTCACCCAGCTCACAACCTAGGTTGTCATCCTCAACCCTTCATTATCTTTCATCACCTTTCCTCTCCTTAGAGCCTTTCTGTTGATAAGATCAAATCAGATAATAAAGTGCTTAGCATAGTGCCTGGCACATAATAAGTGATATATAAATGCTTATATTCTCCTCCCAAGTCTTGTCTATTCTACCTTCCAATACCTCTCCTATACATCACCTTCTCTCCTGTGGCATTGCCACAAACCTTATCATCTCATGCCTGGACTTGCCTCTTGCTATAAATGGTATCTATGTGAGCATGGGCAAATTCCTTAACCACTTAGTATCTCAGACAAATCTCTAAAACTGTTATCTCAGAGTTGTCAATTTGGATTGGTGGATGGAGTTTTCATATAGAGAGTTCCCCACATTTGATGAAATCCTAATTTTAAAGAAAAAATGGATATATAAGTATATAGTGTAATTATTGTTGAGAGGCAAGTTCAAGTAATAGAAAAAAATACTTTATTGGAGTCAGTGAGACTTAGTTTAAGTCTTTCTTCTGACATCTTTCTATGTGACCATGAGCAAGTTATCGAACTTCTCTGAGCATCAGTTGTCTCATATAAATAATGGGCAACCTACTACCTGTGATATCTACCACATAGGGTTGTCATGAGTTTTAAAATGATATGTGTAAACCACTTTAAAATAGATACATGAGGATCTATTAATATTATTATCATTATCATACAGCTGACTCTCATGGAAAGAGTTCTAGACTTGGGAGTAGTCAGACCCGGGTTGAAAAACTATCTCAGGCATTTACCACCTCTTTGGCAATAGCCAATCATTTGAAATGGCTAACATTTATAATGTGTTATAAGGTTTACATGTATATTTACATGTATACAAAGTATGTATTATATGAATTATCTCATTTGATCCTTCTAAATGGAAAAAATTATATTTGCTTTACCAACCTCATAGGGTTGTTGAATGATCATAAATAGTATATGTATACATGGAAAAATATAAGAATGTTAAGTACTGGCATTGATATAGCACTTTAAAGTTTACAATGAACATTCCTCCCAACTCTATGGCAGGTCTTATTAGCCCTATTTAAGAAGAAGTGATTTGTCTATGTATTTCATTAATAATGAAACACTTTAAAAGAAAACAATTTCTTTCTTTGGTGGAATGGATTTTGTCACTGTCTATGGTTTCAATGTTAGGAATTCTGAATAAACCATTCTGACTACAGATGTGACAGTTATTATGACTCATATAACCAATGTTTTATCAAAGAGGTGGTGTAGGGTATTCAGGCAGAATAAATCATTTTTTCTGAATATCCATTTGAGAATTTAGCTCCATGAAGGATTTATTTTTTTATTTTTTAAAATTAATTTATTTATTTTTAGTTTTCAACATTCACTTCTGCAAGATTTTGAGTTCCAAATTTTCTCCCCATCTCATTCCTCCCCCACCCCAAGGTGACATGCATTCGAATACCCCTAATCTGCCCTCAATTCTATTTCTCCCCCCCTTCTCTTATCCCTTTCCCTTTCAATTTTCCTGTAGGGCAGGATAGATTTCTATACCCCATTTCCTGTATATCTTATTTCCCAGTTGCATATGAGAATAATTTTTTTAACTTTTGTTTTTAAAATTTCGGGTTTCTCCCTCCCCACCCACCCTCACTGAGAAAGCAAGCAACTCGATACAGGTTATACATGTGTAGTCATGCAAAACACTTCCATAGTAGTCATGTTGTGAAAAACTAAGTATATTTCCCTTCATCCTATCCCGCCCCCCATTATTCTATTCTATCTTTTGACCCTGTCCCTACTCAGAAGTGTTTGCTTTTGTCCCTCCCCCACTCTGCCCTCCCCTCTGTCATTCTCCTGCTCTCTTGTCCCCTTCCCCCCTATTTTCCTGTAGGGTAAGATAGATTTCCATACCCAATTGAGTGTGTATGTTATTCTCTCCTTAAGTCAAATCCAATGAGAATAAGATTCACTCATTCCCTCTCACCTTCCCCTGTTTCCCATCCACTGTAAAAGCCTTTTCTTGTCTGTTTTGTTTGAGATAATTTACCCCGTTCTACCTCACCCTTTCTTTCCATGAAGGATTTATTGTTACTGTTCAGTCGTTTTCAGTTATGTCCGACTCTGTGACCCCTTTTGGCGTTTTCTTGGCAGACATACTGGAGTGGTTTGCCATTTCCTTCTCTAGCTCATTTACAGATGAGGAAGCTGAGGCAAATAGGATTTCCCCGGGGTCACATAGTTAGTAAGTGCCTGAAGCCAGTTTTGAACTGAGGAGGATGAGTCTTTGAGACTCCAGGCCCAGCACTCTATGCACTGAGGCGCCACCTAGCCACCTCATGAAGGATTACAAATGACAATATCAGATTGAGAAATACCTGGGACCTTAGAGGCCATTGAGTCCAACCCCCTCATTTCACAGAAGACTGAGGAATGGAGAAGTTAAGAGTCTTGCCCGAAGTGATGTTGATAGTAAGTATCAGAGATAAGATTTGAACTAAAGTCTGACTCCAGGTTCTATGCTTTATCTGGGGAATGGCTAGACTCCACATTTCATGGAAATAGAAATTTTGTCCCAGATCATTTTTATGCTCATTTGACATTTGTTCTAATGTTGGGAGCAGAGTCAACAGCTCTTCACTTTGTTTTGGTCATATCTGATTGCTGGAAAATGATGGCAGCTACAGAAAAAAAATAAATATGGTTTGCTGTCATGGATCTTAATGATCACTACACATTGTGGTATGATCAACAATGCCATAGAGACCCATATTGATTATAAATTCTGACAGCAGCGAAGGATGGTTTCTGATGTAGCCGCAGAAGCTGTGTTTCCTCAGATGTGTAGACCCAGACTTTGTAAAGAAAGCCTACATGTGATTCAGAAACAGCTCTAGGCTACCTTCCATGCTCAGACTGGTCTTTAAATCACAACAGGCCAGAAAACTGTCATGGTCTTTTGTTCTTTTCACCTAAGAAAAGCCTGAGTTCAGGGCCGCTTTTTCTTGGGTTCTAGATCCTGGAAGGCTAGCAACTCATTACTGTGACCTTGGCAAGTCAAATCTGACCCGCTCACATCTCAATCGCTTCAACTATTATAAAATTAGACAAACCTGACTGAGAAGCTGAGGCTGCGTGGAACAGAGCTTTTCATAGAAAATAAATGGCAAAAAAAATTACAGCTTCCTAACTCTACAACTCCAATCTTTCACTGGTAATTTAAATTTTAAAATGTTTCTATTATAAACCCTCAAGCATAGTTTCTACAGGGTTCATCTCAGATTTTCCCGTAACAATTCTGTCCCTTGAAAAAATCAGTCAAACTTAGAAAATAACAGGAGAGTTGAAAATAGAAAGATAAAGACTTTCTCGTACATTTTTCTTATTCAGGTTAGATGATAATTTTGTTTACTCGGTTCAGGTAAAATTCCAGTTGTGTTGTGAGCTTTTCAGAGGAATGAAAAATTGATTTTCTTCTTGTACAGCATAGAGCACACAGACTCCTATAATCTTCATATAATCTTTACAGTGATATATAAAGAAGCCTGCTACCTTGTAGAAATGTATTAAGACTACAACAATTTAAGATTTTCATTGTCCCAACCAAATAATATCAAAAGCCTTGATTGGTTTATTACAAATGTACAACTGAATGATGCTAAATACTTTCTGTTCTACTCCACCTTACCTCCACACCCTCTACCAAGCACCCCCTAATGTCTGTCTCTGCTTCGGGATATTTCTTGTCCCTAAGTCTGTTGAATATATTACTCTAAGAGCTGGGTTATGCCAAGGTATGCTTGTGTACTTCGGGTAATTTAACTTTTTTTTTTTAATATTTAGTGGGCATATAGCTGTCCAGCTGATTTGGAATCCCATGATTTGTTGGCATCTTAGTTATTATGATTGGCTGTATGACTTGGCACTGAATCCCTGTTCTGCTTAAATTATTTATTTATTTTTGGGCCATGCTCTGACTAGATTTTTAAAAGTAAACAAGGATTTATTGGAAGTGGTGGATGTATTGAAAAGCAAGCAATTTATTTAATACAGTGATTGCACTTAAGATATCCTTTTATTTGCTTGTCTGGCCTGTACTTCTTACCTGATGTTAATATTATTTGACTTATTTAGTCAATAATTTCAGAGAACAATTATTTTCCTTGAACTCTGCCACAAATGCCTTTAATTCCCTTCATAGATATTAATGACCCAACCACCTAATGACCCAACACCATTGCTCTTGACTATTGGATGAAATATTGGGAGAGGGATAATATGATTTTGTTAGTAAAAGGAATTGTCGGGGGAGGAAACTACCACTCCCAACACAGCAGGTCAACTTTTTTTCTACAATTTATTGTTTTAGAGAATTGCCTAGGACCTTGAGAGTTAATGAACTTGCCCAGTAGTCACAAAGCTAGTGTGTGGGTCAGAGGTCAAATCTGAACTTAGTTCTTCTGGACTTCCCGGTGAACTCCCTATCCAGTACATCATGCTGGATGAAGTATGCCTGTAGCAGATATTAAAGGCATTTCCCAGGCTCCTTTTCAGTGGTCCTATTGCTCTTGCTGCTGACTAATATCATCTCTTTCCTTTTCTAATCCTGCAATGGAATATATTTGATTTACTCACTGGAAAGTAAACATTATAAATTCATCTAGCTTGTCACTTTTCAAATTCTATCAAGCTCCATACATATCCAAATATATGCTAAGCACTGGAATTGGCCATGGACAGTTTGAAGGAATTTTCCCTGTAAATTTTCCATGAAGATACGTAGCAGAAGCAGTAACACAGATTGCCTGTGGCAGTAACTTCCTCCAGTGCCCATTTGTTTTTGAAAATATACAATCTGGGTGTTAAAAGAGGTGCGTTGCATTGGCAACCAACGTAAGTAAGTTTCCACCGTACCTCCTCTAGAGTTCCTGATGCCTGTGAAAGTTTGGTTTGATTAAAAATGATAATTTTATTAACATACATAGTTTTCATCTATCTCTTCCAGACCCTTAAAGGAAATAGGCATTGAAAACCTGAAGATCTGAATTAAGATGAATAAATGGGTTACGCTGGGTTAAAGCACTGTCAGTTTAATTATTTTTACAATTTTATTATCCTGGATATAAAAGTAGCATCCTAAACAGAGCACTTTGGAATGCCTTTCCCTGTAAATATAAACATGTATTTTTCCCTCTATTAAGACATAAAATTATATTAAATTAATACTGAAAATTTGATATTCTATATCTGCTGAGATCCCAGAGCTAACACAAAGTTACTTGCCTTAATTGTCTGAAGTATGGTTTTATACACACACACACATACACACATATACATACCCATACATTTAGGGGGTATAGCGGATAGAGTGCCTGGGCCTGGAGTCGGGAAGATTCATCTTTCTGGGTTCAAAACTGGTCTCAGATACTTACTAGCTTTGTGAACATGAGCAAGTCACTTAACTCTGTTCGCCTTATTTTCCTTATCTATAAAATGAGCTGGAGAAGGAAATGGCAAACTGCTCCAATATCTTTGCCATGTAAACCCCAAGTGGGGTCACAAAAAGTCAGACACAACTGAAGAATGACTGAACAATCACAAAACAACAATGACAATGCACATATACACTTTTCACTGAGAGGCAGTGTGAAGTCATGGAGAGCCTCAAAGTCAGGAAGATATTTGAATTCAAGTCTTACTTTTGACACATACTAGTTATATAACCAGGGGCAAATCACTTAAACTCTCAGTGTCCCAGGGACTCTATAAGTTACAAATAAGAAGATCATCATTTACATTGGTGGGAGTAGTTTCCATCCAGGAACTTCCCCACCCAGTTGAGCTCAGAGGTGCAGATCAATTAAACCTTCAATTCCACCAAACATCTTTTTGTTTCTTTCCATCTCTGTGTCTCTGTCTCTGCTTCTCAACTTACATAGCAGGTCCATAAGAGAGTCTACTTACAGAAGGGATGACATTATTTAATAGAACTAACAACAGAAATGACTTTGGTGAAATTAGAGGAGGAATTTTAAAATGGTGGTTAGAGACGAAAATCATTTCATACAACCAGTTCAAGTTTGTCATAAGTACCCTGGGTCTGATGGGTGGGAAGACAAAACAAAATGTATTTTGCTAACACATTGAGTGTAATGCCTCTTGGAAAATTCAGGTTATTGAAATACCAGTAAGCCAATATAAAGAGACCTGATGATATGGAAATGTGTCACTTTTAAAGGAATTGTGTGTAACACTAATAAGAGTTCACATGTTTACATAACACTTCAAGGTTTGAAAAATGTTTTATGTAAGTTATCTCATATGACCTAGAGGTAGGTGCTATTATCACCCATATTTTGGAGATAAGGAACAGTAATCTGAGAGAGGTTATAACTTACTTAATGTCACACAGCTTGTCCGAGAACATAGACTTAGAGGTGAAAGGGACCTTAAAAGTCATCAAATCTAAAAGTCATCAAAACGATGTCATTTTACAGGTAAAGACACTGAATTTCAAAGAGGTTAAATGACTTGCCTGGGGCAACAAAGCTAACAAATGTCTGAGGTAGAATTTGAATTCTAGTCTCCTTCATATTCTCTGTCTCTGTCTCTCTCTTCATATATGTATGCACAGCTGTATATACATGTATGTACACATGTACAGCATAATGAGGCATGGATAAATAATCTGTAATCTGTACCACTGAAGGAGGTATCTACCCACATCTATGGGGTCATAGAGTCATTGGAGTACTGACAGACTGATGTATATATGTATGCATACATGTATGTACAGATGTACATATATATATATGGAAAACCTGAATTCAAATCCTACGTCAGACGCTTGATAGCCATATGCATGGAGAGAGAGAGAGAAAGAGAGAGAGAGAGAGAGAGAGAGAGAGATCATAGGAATAGGAATAACCATAGAGATAATGACTAGGCATAGGATTTCATTGTTTTAATGAACTGCTGGATAAGGAAACTCCTTTTACTAATGTGGGTCAGCACCTTTTCTACAACTCATAGTGTTAGAGACTTATCTATAACACTAAGAAGTTAAGCAACTTGCTCAGGTTCACATAGTACTTAGCACAGTGTCTAGCACATAGTTACTTAGTAAATGTTTATTGAATGGCTGACATAAGACAGTCCGTGTCAGAAGCAGGATTTGAACTCAGGTCTTCTGGCTCCAAAGTCAGTTCTCGACACATTATTACTACATTCACCCTCATGTATGTATGTATATATATATATATATATATATACACACACACACATAGGTGTGTGTATGTGTGTGTGTATATGTATATATATATGTGGATACATATATGTGTTTCTGTGTGCGTTCTAAGTCTCAATTTTTAAGCTTTTATTTAGTATTTTATTTTCCCCAGTTACATGTAAAGACAATTTTTAACATTCATTTTTAAAATTTTGAGTTCCAAATTATCTCCCTTTCTCCCTCCCCAAATCCTCAAGAAGGCAAACAATTTGATATAGGTTATACATATGGAGTCATGCAAAACATATCCATAATAGTCATGTTGTGAAAGAAAACATAGACAAAAAAACTTCAAGAAAAAATAAAGTTAAAAAAAGGATGGTTCAATCTGTATTCAGACACCATCAGTTCTTTCTCTGGGGATGGATAGCATTTTTTATCATAAGTCCTTCAGAGTTGTTTTGGATCATTGTATTACTGAGAATAACTAAGTCATTCACAGCAGATCATCTTAAAATATTGCTGTTAATTTGTACACAGTACATTTCATTTTGCATCAGCCCATGCAAGTATTTCCAAATTTTTTTGAGAGCATCCTGCTCATCATTTCTTATAGTATAATAGTATTCTATCATAATCATATACAACAGCCATTACCCAATTGATGGGCTTCCCCTCAACTTCTAATTCTTTTTTTTAAATTTATTTTTTAGTTTTTAGGCAATTGGGGTTAAATGACTTGCCCAGGGTCACACAGCTAGTAAGTGTCAAGTGTTTGGTCTGAGGCCGGATTTTAACTCAGGTCCTCCTGACTTCAGGGCTGGTGCTCTGTCCACTGCACCACCTAGCTGCCTCCCAACTTCTAATTCTTTATCCCAGAAAAGAGCTGCTATAAATATTTTTGTACATATTTTTTGTTTTTGTTTGTGCTTGTGTTTGTTCCCTTTTGTTCTTATCTCTTTGGGGATGCAGACCTAGTAGTGGTATTGCTAGGTCAAAGGGTATGCGTGGTTTTTGGGTGTAGTTCCAAATTGCTCTATAGAATGGTTGAATCAGTTCACAACTCTACCAACAATGCATTAAAGTCTTGTTTTTCCCACATTCCCTCCAACATTTGTCATTTACCTTTTCTGTCCCATTACCTTTTCTTGTCCTATCATTTACCTATTCTGTCCTATTAGACCTATTAGTCCTAATAGGTATGAGGTAATATTTTAATTTGCATTCCTCCAAAATAGCGAGTTAGAGCATTTTTTAAAATATGGCTATAGATAACTTTGTTTACTTCATCTGAAAAATGATCGTATATTTCGATCATTTTTCAAGCGGGGAATGCCTCTTATTTTATTAAATTTGACTCAATTCTTTATGTTTGAGAAATGAGGCCTTTATTAGAGAAACTTACTTCAATTTTTTTTTTTAACTTTTACTATTGTTAACTGACCTTCCTTGAAAGTATTTTGCTTCTGACTATCCTCTACTCCAACCTGCCCTCCCTTCTATTACCATCTCCACCTTCTTTTATCCCTTTTCCCTCCTACTTTCCTGTAGGGTAAGATAGAGTTCTATACCCAATTGAGTGTGTATGTTGTTCCCTCTTTGAGCTAATTCTGATGACAATTCACTCACTCTCCCTTGCCTCTCCCTTCTTCCCTTCCACTATAAAAGCTTTTTCTTGCTTCTTTTATATGAGATAATTTACCCCATTCTACCTGTCCTTTTCTTTTTCACCAGTACATTCCTCTCTCACTCCTCTGTCATATTCAACTCACACCTGTGCCTTCTGTGTATGTATACTCCTTCTAATTACCCTAATAATGAGAAAGGTTTTATGAGTTACAATTATCATTTTCCCATGTAGGAATGTAAACAGTTTAAAATTTTTAAGACTCTTATGCTTTCCCTTTCCTGATTACCTTTTTATTCTTCTCTTGAGTCTTGTATTTGAAAGTCAAATTTTCTAATCACCTCTGGTCTTTTCATCAGAATGCTTGAAAGTCCTCTTTTTCATTGAATATCCATTTTTTTCCCCCTGAAGGATTATACTCAGTTTTGCTAAGTGGGTGATTCTTGGTTGTAATACTGGCTCCTTTGCCACTCCCTTTGGAATATCATAGTCCAAGCTCTCTGGTCCTTTAATGTAGAAACTGCTAAATCTTATGTTATCCTGACTGTGGCTCCATGATACTTGAATTGTTTCTTTCTGGCTGCTTGCAGTATTTTCTCCTTGACCTAGGAAATCTGGAATTTGGCAATAATATTCTTGGAAGTTTTAATTTTGGGATCTTTTTCAGGAGGTGATTAGTGGATTCTCTCAATTTATATTTTTCCCTCTGGTTCTAGAATCTTAGGGCAGTTTTCCTTGACAATTTCTTGAAAAATGATGTCTAGGTTCCTTTTTTTTTTATCATGGCTTTCAGATAGTCCAATAATTTTAAAATTATCTCTCCTGCATCTATTTTGCAGATCAGGTGTTTTTCCAAGGAGATATTTCACAGTCTTCTATTTTTTCTATTCTTTTGGTTTTGTTTTATTGTGTCTTGCTTTCTTACAAAGTTATTAGCTTCCATTTGCACAATTCTAATTTTTAAGGGATTATTTCTTCAGTGAGATTTTGGACCTCCTTTTCCATTTGGCCAATTCTGCTTTTTAAGGCATTCTTCTTCTCATTGACATATTGGACCTCTTTTACCATTTGACCTAGTCTGTTTTTTAAGGTGTTATTTTCTTCGGTATTTTTCGGGTCTCCTTTACCAACCTGTTGACTTGTTTTTCGTGATTTTCTTGCATCACTCCTAATTTTTCTTCTACTTCTCTTACTTTATTTTCAAAATCCTTTTTGACCTCTTCCATGACCTGAGACTAATTCATATTTTTCTTGGAGCCTTTGGATGTAGGAGCTTTGACTTTGTTGTCTTCTTTTGAGTGTGTGTTTTGATCTTCTTTGTCACCATAGTAATTTTCAATAGAGTTTTTTTTTCTGTTGTTTGCTCATTTTCCCCAGCCTATCAGTTGACTTTTAATCCTTTGTTAAAGTGGGGCTCTGCTTCCAGGGTGAAGGGTGCACTGTCCCAATGTTCAGGGGTTCTGTGCAGCTGTTTTCAGAGATACTTCTGGGGACCTATAAGTTTTCAGTTCTTCCAAGGTTGTATGATCTAAGGAGAGTTGTTTACTAGTCTCCTAGTTTGTGTTTTGTTCTGTGAGTGACCACAAGCACTCTTTTCTGCCCTGGAACTGTGAGGAAGGTCCCTCCTCCACTATAGCCATAAGCTCTACTATGCAAATGCTCCTTCTAGCTCTGGGACTGTCACCCAGGACTGGGACCCGGATCTCAATATGGGCAAAGCAAGAGTCTTGCCTCTGTGCTAGCAAAAAAGACCCCTGTAATCCCCTTCTGACCAGTTGTTTTACCCTCTTACCATCTGTGGGCTGAGAGCTCTGGAAGCAGCTCCTACCACTGCTGATTCAGTCACTCCCATGGCCTGCTCCTGGTTTGCTGTGACCAGGACTATACTGGTAGGTCTTGTGCTATACTGTGCTCCATTCTCACCTAGGTGAGATAAACCTTTCCTGCTGACCTTTCAAGTTGTGTTGGGCTGGAAATTTGTTTCACTCTGTCTTCTTGTGGGTTCTATTGCTCTAGAATTTGTTTAGAGTACTTTTTAAAAGGTATTTGGAGGGGTTTAGGGGAGAGCTCAGATAAGTCCCTACCTTTACTCTGCCATCTTGGCTCTGCCTCTCTAAGTCTTAATTTGAATATTCTTTTCTCCTTAGGGTTCAGAGGCATGGAGAAGAAGAATATTTTAGTTTTTTTTTTTCTAGATTTGGGGAAACCTACCTTACATAACTACCTTTCTACATTTGATTTCACAAACTCAGCAAGGTGAGGTACAGCTTTTATGATTTAGTACCTTCCTTAGAAATATAGCATAACACAAGTAGTTGCAATCTATCTGGCATATCCACAGCAGTGTTTGCTTCTCCCAGACTAAAAAGTCACTACCTTATCCATACATTGGATATTAAGATTTTATGAATGTCATTGTACTTTGTGATCCTTTGGTATGAGGTGACTTAATATTTTTTTAGGGAGGCTGCAGCAAAGAAATATGAAGAATCAAACAATTATCTCATGAATGTAAAAACCTGTGGGAATAATTCAGACAGAAGTTCCACTCCTTGGGAAGCAGTGGGAAAAATGATGAATTTATAGTCAGAAAACCTACATTTAAATCCTCTCCATAAATACCTGTGTGACTTGAGAAAGTCATTAAGCTTCCATATCCTCATTTATAAAATGAGGGGTTGGACTAGATGACCTCTAAAATATTTTTGAACTCTAACTCTAATTGATGCTATATGAGTGTGAATCATGAAATACTATTTGTTGTTGTTCAGTCATTTCTGTCATGTCTGATTCTTTGTGATCCCAATTTGGGGTTTTCTTGGCAAAGATACTGGAGTGGTTTGCCACTTCCTTCTCCAGCTTATTTTACAAATGAGGAAACTGAGACAAACAGGGTTAAGTGACTTGCCCAGGGTTATACAGCTAGTAAGTGTCTGAGGCCAGATTTGAACTCAAGAAGAGTCTTCCTCATTGCACCACCTAGCTGCTCCATGAAATACAATAGTTCTGAGGGATTAATATGCAGATTTCCCCAATGACAGACAAGAGACACATGATAAGCACCAATAGCCTCCAGTGGGTTATCAGCAATGAATTTCATAGAGAAAGTTTCATAAAATACATCATCAAAGTGACCTTTAACTTGAAAAGAAGGTAGCTTGTCATAGAAGAGTGAGGTTCAACAGATAGATAGCCTAAATGCTGTATGGGTTCCCATGTAATGTGAATAGATCTAGAAAAAAAGACTCCTTGCTCTTTGAGTAGAAGAAATTGGAGTACCTACACAAGACTTACATAGCATAATGAGGCGTGCATAAATAGGCTGCAATCTGCACCACTGAAGGTGGTACCTACCCATATCTATGGGATTAAAGAGCCTTTGGAGATACTGAAGGACTGATGTATAAGTACAAAGAGAGGCAGTGTGGCCCAATGAAGAGAAATCAGTTTCAGAGTCAGGAAAATTTGGGTTCAAGGACTACCTCTGACACACATTACCTCTGACACACATTGGTTTTGTAATTCTGGGCAAGTCATTTAATTTCTCATTGCCTCTAGGAAAGTCTCTGACCATGAGTTAAATTGAAGGACAGATATGAATCTACATTTATGGAGGGTTATCTCCTTACCAGGCATTTCCCTATATCAGCAGTTCTCAAACTTTTTTGGTCAGGACTTCTTTACACTCTTAAAAGCTATTGAAGACCCCAAAGATCTTTTGTTTATGTGGGTTGTATTTATTGATATGTACCATATTAAAAATTCAAACTAATAAAATTTTAAAACATTATTAATTCATTTAAATGATAATAAATCTATTACATGTTAACATAAATACATATTTAATGAAAAATAACTGTATTTTCAAAACTAAAAAAAGTGAGAAGAGTAGCATTATTTTGCATATTGAAAATCTCTTTCAGACTTCTTTCAATAGAAGGCAGCTGGATTCTTATATCTTCTTCTGAATTTACTCTGTTTTGACATATTGTTTTGATTGAAGTATATGAAAATCTGGACTCACATAGATATGTAGTTGGAAAAAGGAGCAATATTTTAACAGGCAAGTAGTATGTTAATATAATTAGGAAAATAATTTTGACCTCACAGACCCCAGGTGTCCTTAGACCACACTTGAGGAACTATTACCCTGCATGAATGAAATCATAGGTCTGGACCAAATATATATATATATATGTAATGTGTGTACATTTCTTTAGTATATGGAACTCCTGATAAGGAATTCTCTCTACTAATTAAGATCTATAACCTTGAGTCTTAGAGAATTAACTGGGACATTGAAAGGTTGTGACTTGCCCAGTAGATAATATATACATATGCATATACATATACACACACCTGTAATACATATGCATATACAAAACACATCATAGTTTTCATATATACAAAACATACATCTACACATGTACATGTATGCACATAAACATGTATGTTTATACATTTTACTAATAGCTTTAAAATAGTAAAAGTACAGGAGAAAAACCTGCTGTGCATTTGGTAGATGTGAGGAGACTTCATATGGGAAGACATGAACAAGACCTACATGGGTTGATGAAGTGTAGTACAAATACAATCTATATATGAGGACAGAATTCTCATTCTGGTGAAATCACTGATCACATATCATATATGTATAATAAAAAATACATACACATGCACATATGTATATGTGATGTAGACCCTTGGGTAAGACATATACCTTCTCTCGGACTGTTTCCTCATCTATGAAATGGGGATAATGATCCTGCCCTGCATACTTCATAGAGCAGTTAAGAAGATCAAAAATGATTTATAATGAAGGTGAAAGCATTTTGTAAACTGTCAAGTTCTATACAAACATAATGGGTTATTATTCTTAATAAAATTGCTTGTAGAAAAGTAAATCTGGAATAATTTCCTGCCCCTTTCTTTCAGCAATAAAATATTCTCCAGAGGGAATGGTAGTAATTCACAGCTATGGGCCTGACAACTCACAGTGGAGACTTTATGGCTGAGGAGCATAGCCTAAGATCCTGGTGCCCTGTGGGAGGCTGGCTGCACTAATGAACGGCCCGGCTTATTAAAGCAGGCCAAGCAGAGGTATTAACTATCAGTTAGTAAATGCTCAAGCCACCTACATGAACCTCTAGGAAAGAGAAAGGGCCAGGAATCAGTCCAGAGTGGGATTTCTTCATTTCCTTCCACAGAAGACAAATTATAGGAAGCCTACATGCATCATTTCAGGAGCTGGAGCAGGGCTAGACAATCTGGTTTGAGGTCAGACAAAATTTGGCCACATGCCTGCCTGAGAAGAAAGGAAAAATAGAGATTGTGCGGGAATCTTGGAAAAGGCCTCTGCAGTATAGTCTGCCCACCTTGCATTAAAATGGTTGGGAAAAAATGTTTACCTGACACATTGGCTTTGGGTCACGAAATTAAAGCAGATCATTAAGCTGAGCTATGCCTTGGGAGGAAGGTATTATATGTAATAATGCAGTACTTAGCAATTACATAGCACTTTCTGTCTTCAAAGTGCTTTACAATTAATCCTCACAACACTCCTGTGAGGTCAGTAAATTTGCTCCTTTTATTCCCTTTTAGAAGAGAGAAGATGGAAGGGGGAAGTGGTTTGACTTTCTCAAGGTCGGGAAGAATCATTGACAGATGATCCATCTGGGTGTGGGAACTCAGTTTCCAACAGTCTCACAGCTCAGGGGGTCACACCTCGCTTGGCTGGGGACAGGTATCTCGCTAGGCACAGAATAGTGGGTGTTAGTGGAATATTCAGAAGCAGAGAAAGTCATGCTTGTTCTATTTCAATTTCCTTACAGAAGCACAAGGGGAACTTTCAATACAGAGCTGGTATCAGGGGACATGAATAACTAAGGCCTGAGACTTTAGTGACAGGAATGTGCTATATATGTATACAGGAGTCATAGGCCTTGACCCTTAGCATAAAATCCTTGGTACAGTGAGAAGTTTGAAAATAGAGTCTGAATTTTTTTTTTTAGGCCAGTTTGCTTGAAGCAGTAATTCTGGTCCTTGTCAGAATTTTAGTCAGTTAGTCAACTAGAATCTATCAAGTGCCTACTATGTGCCAGGCACCATGTTAACTGCTGGTAAGAACATCTTATTTAGGGGCTCGTTATCTATTTCTATTGCTGATGGTCTTATAGATCTGGCTGCTGCTGCTGTACTGATGCACATGTGGGTATTGGGAGTGGCAAAGGCAAGCTATGCTAGGCAGAGCATTCCAGAAAGGGAAACTGAGGCTCACTGAGCTACATGAGATGGAAGGATGGAGGAAGTTGGACTAGCTGCTCCTTACGTGCCTTTGTCTCTAATGGTCTATGATTCTGCAAAACATGGAATTCCATACCCCCTATGACCAAGTATCCCTTGCTAGGGAAAGAAAATGAGCTCAGCTAGTATTCTTCATCTGTACTAGATTATAGCTTCATCACCTCTTGCTTCACCAGTTCTGGTAGAATGTAGTGTTGGGGTACTGGGAAAGTATAAGCCATGAACCTAGAATGAGCTAGCCACCTGTGAGCATGCAATCCTCCCTTCCTCTCCCCTCATATACTTCATGTCCCAAGGAGGACACAAGACCTAGGGCCAAACGTTGCAGATAGCCCTGCCTCCCAAATCCCAGCCCCTGGTGATTGCTGCCCAACAAACGTTCCACTAACTCATATCACACGATCTGTTCAGTCTACTCTCTGCTATGTCTGTCCTATTAAATTTTGGCCAGTCCCTGTGTCCACCAAATCATTTGTATACCAGCCCACTTCCTACTATCTGACACCTGAGACATGCTATCTTGACTGCTTGCCAGATTCCTCATCTTCCTATAAGATTTAGCTTAGGTGCTACTTCCTTTCTGAAATCTTTTCTGATCACACACCAGGTGGAAGCTGTTCTTATTCCTCAAATTATCTTATGTTTACTTATTTGTGTACTTAGGTGGCTCAGTGGAAGGAGTGTTGGATTTAGAATTGGAAGGTTCTGAATTCAAATCTAGTCTGAGACACTTACTAGCGTTGTGACTCTGGGCAAGTCACTTAACCTGTGAATGCTTCAGTTATTTCAAATGTAAAATGAGAACAATAATAGCACTTACATCCAAAAGTTGTTGTTAGGTCCAAATGAGATAATATTTGTAAAGTTCTTCACACAATGTCTGTCACATAATAGGTACTCAATAAATACTTGTTCTATTCCCTGCCATCCCCACCATATCAGCTAATGCAATATCACCATCAGTAGTATGTCAGCTTCTCAAAGAGTGAGATTATGTTATTTCTGCCTTTGTATCCTTCTAGAATGCTTTGTGCATAGTAAACATTTAGTAAATGTTGGCTGAAATAAATTTAATCAATAGCCCTATGATCCCCAGTGGAACTTAAAAGTACCATCATCAGATAATTCCCCAAGAGGGAAAGCAGTGGAGTGAATTTTACTTCGGAGTTAGGTGCAGCTGCAACCGTATTCATTTTCATCTCTGAGCCCAACAGTGCCTTAATTTCTTGAAAACAGAGTCCACATGAAGACTATCCTTAAGGCTACAAACTTCAGCTTCATTTCTGCCCAGTGAGACTGAGGTTTTTCTAGGTTTTGCTCTTACAAATCCTTCCAGTCCCACCACAGCTAATTCATATAGTAATGAAACTAGACATTTTAGTGCACATAGGAAGGACGCAGAGTAGGGTGATGAAGCTGATCTAGAGCTTGGCCTTCAGGGGAGGAAGAATGTCTTGGGAGAGTGCTGTTGGCACCCTCTAAATCTGGACGTTTTAGGACAACAACTCATTCACCCTGACATAGTTATGGCTTGGACCATTAGTTTGTCTCAAAAAAACTCCCTTTTTGTGAGTCCATCCAGAGACTTATCAATGACTACTATTTCTTCAGATTCCCTAGGTCTTTTTGTGAGGAGGATTACGTATTAATTAAAATATTTTATTGTCCATGTACATAAAAATGATGCTACATCTCCACTCTTAGTAGCATGTTGGCTTTTTTTTTTGTGTTCCTATTGGTTACTCCTCTTCATCTAATAGAACACGAGGAAACTTTATTAACATTCAGGATTTTGCAAGACCTTTTAGATGATGGTACTACCAAAGTTCTCTTTAATTAAGATTATTTTTATTGTTAATTGGGGTAATCACCATCATCATCTTGATTTATTGGTTACTTTGTGGTTTTACCTTCATGTGGATAATTAAAACAGCTCTGCCGAGGAAGAGGCTGGACAGAAGCAGTGAAAATTTACAAGAAGCCACATATCAATCTTAATTACGAATGAAACAGTATTTATGGAGGAGGCTGAGATTTTTCTCCCCTTTCCATAAATATATCAGTACTCAAAGGTCAGCAGAAAGAATTTTTCAGACAGAAGCCAACATTCAACTGATATTTAGGCTCCTCTGGAATGACTAGAACAGATATTTGCTTGTAATGGTTGCTGTTAGAAAGTTGTATCACTGTAAGGAATAGATTTTTAAAACTCTATGCAAGTATCCATATTTCCTCAGGCTAGAAAAAATATACATATCCAATAAATTACAACTTACTCACTGAATGATCCATGTCTACTTCAGCATGTTGAATTATTCAGGCCAAGCAAAATTTGTGCCATACAGGCTAACCTCATTTCCTGTTTTCACCGAGTTACTAGATTGGTAGATTCCAGTAATGGCATGGCCATAATAGAGTTGAATTCCATCAAGATATTAGCCAGAGTCTCTTGTGACATTCTAACAGATAAGATGAAAAAAATATGGACTGGAAGAGAGCACAAGTGGGAGAATTTGGAACTTGGATGACCAGACCTTAACAACAATTACTGATGAATAGATCAATGTCAACTATGAGGGAGGGTTTTAGCAGGGGACCTCCCTTCCCCCCACACCAGCCCCACCCTTTTTAATAGGGCCAAATTTAATTAGCTGTAATTTAATAGGGATAAATATAAATGTTTACATTTGGGGTCCAAAACCAAGTTCACAAGTATGGAATAGAGGAGATACCACTAGACAGCAATTTATCTGGAAAAAAAAAAAAGATCTGTTGGATTTGGAAGACTTCCAAGCTCAATGTGAGTTGACTGTGGTTAGGTAGTTAAAAAAAATGCTAGTGTAATCTTAGACTGCATAGAGAGAAGCTGAATTTCTAGAAATGATGAAGGAAAAGTCCCTTATTATTCTGCTTTGGTCAGACCACATCCAGGGTATTGTTTTTAGTTCTTTGTAGGACATCTTAGAAAGGACACTGATCAATTTAATCACATTTAGAGGCCAGGTCCAGTTGGTAATGTGTTGGAGACTATGACCTACAAGGGTAGGTTGAAAGAAACAGGGATATTTAGACTACAAAGGGAAGTCAGAAGTGTGACATGATACTTGTCTTCAAGAATTAGAAGAATTGACATGCAGAAGAGATTAAATGTGATGGCTCAAGAGGCCATAATTCAGATCAATGTGTAGATATTGCAAAGATAAAGATTATCACTAAATGTAAGGAAAAATCTCAACAATTAGAGTTGTTTAAAAGTGGAAGGGGATATCTGAGGAGATATCATATTCTCCATTTTTTGAGGTCTTCAAATGAAGACCAGAAGAGCATTTATCAGAGACGAGATTCTTTTTGGATTAAATGGCATCTGAAGACCCTTCTAATTCTGATATTCTATAAAATAACAAATAGATCTAAGAGTTTAAAGGAATCATAAAGATTATAGATCTAGAAATGGAAGAAACCTTAGAGGCCATATATCTAAATTCTTCATTTTATAAATAAGGAAACTGAGGTTCAGGGAAGTTAATTGACTTGCCCAAGTTCATATAGGCAGAGGTGTGATTTGAACCCAGGTCCTCTACTTCCAGAGCCAGCATTTTTGATTAATTTTTTTCCCCTTTCATTTTCACGTCTTTTATTTCCTTTATGTTAAAAATGTGGGCCAGGAACATTTGAAAATAAGGGTTATGAACTGTTTTGAGTCCTGGGTCTACCTGTTAGTAAGCATAGTTTACTTTAAAAGGGACATATTTAGAAAGAATATCAAAAACAAGTTTCATGTAACAGGAACTATAACTAAAGTTGTAAAGCCACAAAACAGGTTTTATTTTGCACTTAATTATTTCATATACACAACTCAGGTGTACATTGTTGAGATTATCACTCAGGAAAATACTCTCCCATACTTGGACTCTCATTGTAACCATTATAACCAGGCAGCCTACTCCATTAAACCTCCATTTAAGGAGAGAGCTCAATTCAGACATCTCATTTCTCACCTAGCTGCACTTACTTTGAGATTTCTCTGATTGACTTCTCCATTGTGCCCCCTCATTGGGCACTTCCTTTTGTATCTTGTCTTTTGCTTTTAGATTATAAATTCCTTGAGGGCAGGGACTGTCTTGCTTCCCCCATCCCCCCACTTTGTATTCCTAGTGCTTAGCCCAGCGCATGGAGCTTAGTAGATGCTTAATCAATGTTTATTGAGTATTTACTTATTGGACAGCTCTAATTCCTACAAAGTTCTTCCTTATACTGAGATGAAATTTGCCTCTTTATCTTCCTCTTCTGTTCCTTTGCCCTCTGGGCCAATTAGAAGAGATCATATTCTCCTTCCACAACACAAGCCCTTCAAATACTAAAAGACCTAGCATGTCCCTCCTAAATCCTCTCTTCTCCAGGATAAACACTCCTAGTTCTTTCAAACAATCCACCTATAATATAATCTTCATTCCCTTGACCTCATATCCCCTCAGCTTCTTTTGAATATTTTCCAGATGTCAATGTCTTTCCTAAAATGAAATTTCTAGAATTGAATGAGAGCCTTCTCACCAGGGCAGAGTTTCCACACCTTCCTTCATTATGAAGTTTATTATATGTGTGATTCCCATTTCTCCTAGACTATAACTTTACTGAGAACAGGACCTGAATGTAATTCAACCTTTTCTCTCTCCTGTCTATTATGTACCATAATCTCCCTGAGGGAAAGAGCTGAGTCTTTTCCCTACAGCTTCTCTCAAAATGTGAGATCATTGAGGGGAGAGTTTATATCTGTTCCTTCTCTCTCTCCCTCACAGAGTCTAGTACAAGCCTGTATACACACAATGGATGAATAAATATCAGTACAAAATAATGTAGGTATTTATGCATTGTCTTACATGTATTATCTCACTTGCTCTTCCTTGTAATATCTAACAGAAGGAACTAAAGGTATTATTATTTTCATTTAACAGATGAGGAAACTAAGATTCAGAAAGGTTAAGTGATTTATCCATGGTCATTCCATACATGCTAGAGGCAGAATTTAAACCAAGATTTCTTCTTCTTCTGAGTCCAGTATTCTTTTCATGAAATCATGTTACCTCTTTTTGACTGAATTAAAGTACACCTTGTGTAGAGATGGCTATGGCAATGACATTGAGCCCATGAGTGTCCAAAGTAGTCAATTTAAAATTTAGACAGCTCTGATTGTTAGAAAGTACTTTCATATGTTGAACTGAAATCTGGCTTCCATAACTTTTGCCTGTTTATCTTAGTTTTGCTCTTTGGGGCCAAGCAGAATAAGTTTAAATACACTAGCATATGACAGCCTGTCAAATACTTGAAGACAGCTATCATTTTCCTTTAAGGCCTTCTTTTCTCCAGGCAAAATATTTCCAGTTCCTTGAACAGATTCTTTTATGGCATGGTCTCCAGTCCTCTCAAGTCCATGGTAGCCCTTCTCTGGACTAGTATTGCTAGTTGTCTTTTTATGTGTACATGCTGTCTCCATATGTCCATTTGGGAGACTACAAATACAGATAAAATAGAAAAGTAATGATATAATTCAATATTCTTCCAGAGGTATGCTCAATGGTAAGAGTCTTTTTTCCTAATGTTTTGTAGTATAACAGAAGAGCAATATCTTTGGAGTTGGAGGCCATAACTCAAGCCCTTAGCCTATTCCTTAGTAGCAATGTGACCTGGTGTAAGTCCCTTTAATTTTCCAAGCCTCAGCTTTCTTATCTATAAATGGGGATAATAATACTAGATCTACCTATTTCATAGGATTATATTGATAACAACAAAAACAATAATAGTATACTTTTGTATAATTATTTATGTTTTACATACTTTTTTTCTCACAACATTCCTGTGATGTAGGTAATTTGTATCATTATTCCAATTTTAAGAGTTACCATTGCATCGTAGATAAAAGGCTTACCTTGGATTCTGGAAGATCTGGGTTCAAGTCTTACCTCTGACAGGTACCAGCTGTTTGATATGGCCAGGGTAACAATCTAATACCATAAGCTACTTCCCTGCCTGAGTAAACCATGTCTCTTTCTATAATGAATTTTTTTTTTTTAGGCAATTGGGGTTAAGTGACTTGCCCAGGGTCACACAGCTAGTAAGTGTCAAGTGTTTGGTGTGAGGCCGGATTTGAACTCAGGTCCTCCTGACTTCAGGGCCAGTGCTCTATCCACTGCACCACCTAGCTGCCCCTCTATGATGAAATTATGAGTCTCTAAGTCCAGAACAAAAATAAAAAATGAATGAAGGAATGAATATGAAGGATAGGTAGATGAGATAGATTAATAGAGAAATAGATTGAGAGATGATAGGTTGATTAGAGAGATAGAGATTAGATAGATGAGAGAGAGAGAAAAAGAGAGAGAGAAAAAGAGAGAGAGAAAAAAGAGAGAGACAGAGAGAGAGAGAGAGAGAGAGAGAGAGAGAGAGAGAGGACATTTGACAGATGAGGAAACAAACTAACAAACAAAATAAATTAAGTGATTTGCCCTTGGTCTCACAGCAAAAGAAGTGTCAGTCAGGTTTATGACCCAAATCTTTGTACTCTTTATACAACAGAACACTTTATAAACCATAAAACATTATTAAAAGCCTTAGATAATACTATGAGGTACATTACTCCTAATTCCTTGCACAGTACTTAACATAGTAGTTACTCTACACCTATTTACACATTATTGCTATGTGTGCATGGCCTTGGAAGTGTGAGTTACAAAATATATATGTTCAGAAATGCATACTTAACAAAAAAAAAAAAAACAAAACCAACAGACACCTTATTCCCTTTATTTCTCTCCCATCCTAAAACTTGTGAAAAAGTTCCCTGCTACCAATGCAAACATTTACTTGTACTTAAAAATTTCTGCCATGTCAGAGTTAAATTACTGGTAATAGACCGGTAATATAGGTGTACCTCATCTTTTTGAATGGAGTATCAACTGTGAGACAGTATAGAGATAACTCCAAAATCAGGCAGCCCTGTGTTCAAGTCTCACCTCAGATACATACTGTCTTTGTGCTCCTGGGCAAGTCTCTCTCTCTCTGTCTCTCTGTCTCTCTGTCTCTCTCTCTGTGAGGCAATTGGGGTTAAGTGACTTGCCCAAAGTCACACAGCTAGTAAGTATGATGCGTCTGAGGCCAAATTTGAACTCAGGTCCTCCTGACTTCAGGGCCAGTGCTCTATCCACTGTGCCACCTAGCTGCCCCCCTGAGCAAGTCTCTTAACTTCTCAGGATTCTAGGCAAGTCTCTGAGACTATGTATTGTAGAGGAGGTACATTTCTGCATTGGTAAAATGAATTTCCTTTATTTATGGAATCACCCAGTCAATTGGGGATTCCATCCCCAATCTTAAATGTATTTGGAGGCCATTATAAAGGATCCTTTTTGAAGTCTAAATTGAAATTTTATGTTTGATAAATTTGATTTTTATATCAATTGGAACTTCTAAAATTGTGGAAGAAACTTAAAATTCACCTGAATTTGAAAGGGTTGACCTTAAAAGAACTTAGCCGTGGTTGTGGAAATGAAACTGTACTAATGATGGATCATTAACTCCCTACAGTTCTGCCAATAATGCTATTATTTGTCAATAGAAAATGATCTAGAATATAGGTCAAACAGTTTTGTTTCATTCCATAATGTAATTTTATTATCTTTATAATTTTTGGAAAGAGGAAATGATTTGGTGTAAATGCATTACCTAATGTTGGAAAACACTTCTGTCATATCTTTAACTTTTCACAATAGAAGTAGGCTATATCCTGATTATGTGCATGGCATAGAACAAAGACAGATTCTAGGAAACTTATTTCATCTAAGTAAGAATGGAGGCTGGCATATAGGCAGAGAGAGGAGAAAGGAAAATAAATATCTCACTCATGGTCACTAGACTGGAGCCTGTGTAAAGGAAATATATAGATGGGATATCACTAGAACCAGTTTCCTAATAATAGAGTTCTGTGATATTATTAAGCTTCATGCAAACACATAGCAAGAAAAATAAAACCAGATTGAACTAGATACCTGAGGAATAATTGGACCTTTCCAGTGTAAGCAACTATATAAGTGGAATGACAATCTAGGTTAGTGAAAGGTCTCAAATATGTAATATTTCTTCACAAGCACTACTATAAAAATGTGCATACCCCTTGACAATAGCACTCCTAGGGCTATATCCCAAAGAGATCACACAAACGGGAAAAGGACCTACATGTACAAAAACATTCATAGCAGCTCTTTTGTGGTGGCAAAGAATTGGAAATTGAAAGGATGCCCATCAATTAGTGAATGGCTGAGCAAGTTGTGGTATATGAATGTGATGGAATACTATTGTGCTGTAAGAAATGATGAACAGACTGACTTCAGAAAAACCTGGAAAGACTTGTATGATCTGATTCTGAGTGAAGTGAGTAGAACCAAGAGAACGTTGTACACAATAACAGCCATGTTGCATTATGACTAATATTGATAAACTTAACCCTTCCTGGCAATACAAGGATCTAAGACATCTCCAGAGGCCTTGTGATGGAAAATGCTATCCACACCCAAAGAAAGAACTATGGAAGCCGAATTGCTAATTTTTTTTTTCTCTTCTGTTGAGTTTTGTTTCTCCTTTCTGATGGTTCCTCCTATTGATTTTAATTTCTACTTACAACATCACTAATGTGAATGTATGTTTCATATGAATGTAAATTATCCATTTTGCTTTTTGTAATGTTCTCTATCTCCTGTTTGGTCATGAATTCTTCTGTTCTCCATAGATCTGACAGGTAAACTATTCCTTGCCCTTGCAGTTTGCTTATAGTATCAGCCTATATATCTAAATCATGAACCCATTTTGACTTTATTTTGTTATATGGTGTGAGATTTTGGTCTATGCCTAGTTTCTGCCATACTCTTTTCCAGTTTTCCCAGCAGTTTTTTTCAAAGAGTGGGTTCTTATCCCAGAAGCTGGGGCCTTTGGGTTTATCAAATAATAGATTACCATAGTCATTGACTACTGTGTCTTGCATATTTAACCTATTCCATTGATCCATCACTCTATTTCTTAGCCAGTACCAAGCAGTTTTGATGATTGCTGCTTTATAATACAATTTAAGATATGGAATGGCTAGGCCACTTTCCCCTGCATTTCTTTTCATTAGTTCTCTTGATATTCTGGACCTTTTGTTCTTCCAAATGAACGTTGTTATTATTTTTTCTAACTCTGTAAGATAGTTTTTTGGTAGTTTGATTGGTATGGCACTGAATAAGTAAATTAACTTTGGTAGAATTGTCATTTTTATTATATTAGCTTGGCCTACCTATGAGCAACTGATGTTTTTGCAGTTATTTAGATCTGATTTTATTTGTGTGAAAAGTGTTTTGTAATTGTGTTCATAGAGTTCCTGGGTTTGTTTTGGGAGGCAGACTCCTAAATATTTTACAATGTCTACAGTAAGTTCAAATGGAATTTCTCTTTCTATCTCTTGTTGTTGGGCTTTGTTGGTAATATACAGAAATGCTGATGATTTATGTGAGTTTATTTTATAGCCTGCAACTTTGCTAAAGTTGTTTATTATTTCAAGTAGTTTTTTACTTGATTCTCTGGGATTCTCTAAGTATAGCAGCATGTCATCTGCAAAGAGTGATAGCTTTGTTTCTTCTTTGCCTATTCTAATGCCTTCAATGTCTTTTTTTTCTCTTATTGCTAAAGTTAATGTTTCCAGTACAATATTGAGCAACAGTGGTGATAATGGACATCCTTGTTTCACCCCCAATCTTATTGGAAATGCTTCTAGCTAGTCCCCATTACATATTATGTTTGCTGAAGGTTTTAGATACATGCTATTTATTATTTTAAGGAAGAATCCATTTATACCTATGCTCTCTAGTATTTTTAATAGGAATGGATGTTGTATTTTGTCCAAAGCTTTTTCTGCATCTATTGAGATGATCATGTAGTTTCTGTTAGTTTTGGTGTTGATATGATGAATTATGCTGATAGTTTTCCTAATATTGAACCAGCCCTGCATTCCTGGTATAAATCCCACCTGGTCATAGTGTAGTATTCTTGTGATAAGTTGCTGTAATCTATTTGCTAATATTTTGTTTAAAATTTTTGCATCTATATTCATTAGAGAAATTGGTCTATAATTTTCTTTCTCTGTTTTGACTCTTTCTGGTTTAGGTATCAGCACCATATTTGTATCATAGAAAGAATTTGGTAAGATTCCTTCTTCAACTACTTTACCAAATAGTCTGTGTAGTATTGGAATTAATTGTTCTTTAAATGTTTGATAGAATTCGCATGTAAATCCGTCTGGCCCTGGAGATTTTTTCCTAGGGAGTTCATCAATGGCTTGTTCAATTTCTTTTTCTGAGATACGGTTATTTAAGTATTTTACTTCCTCTTCTGTTAATCTGGGCAATTTATATTTTTGTAAATATGTAATCCATTTCACTAAGATTGTCAAATTTGTTGGCATATAGTTGGGCAAAATAATTTCTAATTGTTGTTTTAGTTTTCTCTTCCTTGGTGGTAGTTTCACCCTTTTTATTCTTGATACTAATAATTTGGTTTTCTTCTTTCTTTTTTTAAGTTAGATTAATCACAGGTTTATCTATTTTATTGGTTTTTTCATAAAACCAGCTTTTAGTTTTATTTATTAGTTCAATAGTTTTCTTAATTTCAATTTTATTAATTTTTCCTTGGGTTTTCAATATTTCTAATTTGGTGTTTAATTGAGGATTTTTAATTTGTTCTTTTTCTAGTTTTTTTAGTTGTAAGCCCAATTCATTCATCTCCTCTCTTTCTATTTTATGTATGTAAGCATTTAGAGATATAAAACTTCCCCCAAGAACTGCTTTTGCTGCATCCCATAGTTTTGGTATGTTGTCTCATTATTGTCAATCTCTTGAATGAAATTATTGATTGTTTCTATGATTTGTTGTTTGACCCAATCATTTTTTAGGATTAGATTATTTAATTTTCAATTATTTTTTAGTCTATCTTTCCATGACCCTTTATTACATATAATTTTTATTGCATCATGATATGAAAAGGATGCATTTACTATTTCTGCCTTTCTGCACTGGATTGTGAGGATTTTATGTCCTAGTACATGGTCAATTTTTGTGTAAGTGCCATGTACTGCCGAGAAAAAAGTATATTCCTTTCTATACCCATTCAGTTTTCTCCAGAGGTCTATCATACCTAACTTTTCTAATGTTCTATTCACCTCCTTAACTTCTTTCTTGTTTATTTTGTGGTTAGATTTGTCTAGTTCAGAGAGGGGGAGGTTGAGGTCCCTCACTAGTATAGTTTTGTTGTCTATTTCTTCCTGTAACTCCCTGAACTTCTCCTCTAAGAATTTGGATGCTATACCATTTGTTGCATATATTTTTAGTAATGATATTACTTCATTGTCTATGGTGCCTTTTAGCAGGATGTAGTTTCCTTCCTTATCTCTTTTGATAAGATCTATTTTTGCTTTTGCTTTGTCTGAGATCAGGATTGCTACTCCTGCTTTTTTTTTTTACTTCAGCTGAAGCATAATATATTTTGCTCCAGACTTTTACCTTTACCCTGTATGTGTCACTGTTTTTCAAATGTGTTTCCTGTAAACAACATATTGCAGGATTATGGTTTTTAATCTACTCTGCTATATGTTTCCATTTTATGGGAGAGTTCATCTCATTCATATTCACAGTTATGATTACTATCTGTGTCTTTTTCTTCATCCTTTTCCCCTCCCTGGTTATGCTTTTCTTTCTCCTTTCTCCTTTCCTCCCCTCACTTAGTGTATTACTTTTGGCCACCGCCTCCTTCAGTCCCACCTCCCTTCTATTACCCCTTTCCCTTTTCTTCCCCTTTACCCTTATTCCTTATTCCCTCCCTTCTATCCCCCCCCTCTTTTCTTTCCCCTTTTCCCTCCTACTGCCTATAGTGCAAGTTAGATTTCTGTACCTAACTGATTATGTTATTCCCTTCTTGAGCCAAATCTGATGAGAGTAAGGTTCCAACAATGCTCATCCCCCTCCCTTCTTTACCTCTGCTCTAATAGGTTTTTGTGTCTTTTCCTGTAATATAATTTACCCTTGTCTGCCTCCTCCTTTCTCAGTACATTTTCTTAGCTCAGACTAATCCACTTACTTGGATCCATTTAACTCACTTGATTAAATTTTTTTTTTATCATTACATCAAAGTCGACTTATATCCACCCCCTTTATGTATACTCCTTTAACATGATAAAATAACAATACAGTTCTCAAGAGTTGCAAGTGTCATCTTCTCTTGTAGGGATGTAAACATTTTGCCCTTATTAGCAACATATTGTATCTTTCTGTCCCATTTACCTTTTTATGTCTCTCTTGAATCTTGTGATCAAACATTTTGTTGAGCTGTGGTCTTTTTATCAGGAAGGTTTGGAAGTCCCCTATTTCATTGAATATCCATCTCCTTCCCTGAAAAATCACACTCATTTTTGCTGGGTAGTTAATCCTTGGCTGCATTCCAAGCTCCTTTGCCTTGTGGAATATCATGTTCCATGCCCTATGGTCTTTTAATGTAGAGGCTGTAAGGTCCTGTATAATCCTGAATGTGGTTCCATGATATTTAAATTGTTTCTTTTTGGCTGCTTGCAGTAATTTCTCTTTAATCTGGTAATTTTGGAATTTAGCTATTATATTCCTTGGCGTTTTCAATTTGGGATCTCTTTCAGGCGGGGAGCGGTGGATTCTTTCTATAGTTATTCTACCTTCAGGTTCTAGGACTTCAGGGCAGTTTTCCTTTATGATTTCCTGAAGGATATTGTCCAGGCTCTTTTTTTCATCATGATTTTCAGGTAGGCCTATGATTTTAAATTGTCTCTCCTGGATCGATTTTCCAGGTCAGTTGTTTTACCCATGAGGTATTTTACGTTTTCATCTATTTTTTCATTTTTTTGTTTCTGTTTGACTGATTCTTGCTCTCTCATAGAGTCATTAGTTTCAATCTGTTCAATTCTAATTTTTAACATGTTGTTTTCTTCTGTTAGATTTTATACTTTCTTGTCCAATTGGTCAATTGTATTTTTAAGGGATTTGTTTTCTTCAGCGTACTTTTTTTTCAGTTGGCCTATTGTATTTTTAAGGGATTTGTTTTCTTCAGCATACTTTTTTCCCACTTGGCCAATTGTGTTTTTTAGGGACTTGTTTTCTTCAGTGTACTTTTTTTCTAATTGGTCAATTGTACTTTTTAAGGACTCCTCTACCTCTCTCATTTGACTTTCAAAATCCTTCTTGAGCTCTTCTAAGAAGGCTTTTTGGGCTTCAGACCAGTTCATATTCCCTTTTGATGTTGCAGATGTGGGTTTGATGACAATGTTCTCTTCAGAATTTCTGTCTTGATCTTCACTCTTCTTATAATATGAATCTATCGTACATTTCTTTTTACTCATGGTGTTTCTTTATTCCCTGGCCTTTAAAGAGATTATGCTGTCCTGCTGGGGAGCAAAGGGCACTGACCCAAGCTTCTTGTGTTGGGAGCCTAGGTCTTGGTCTCTGACTTTGTGTGCTGGGGCCTCTTATGTTGCCAGTTGGAGGCTGTAGGGTTCTGGCAGCTTACCTGCTGTTGGGCTGGAATCAGCAAGGCTGGGACTTTCAGGCAAATCTACGTTGCGTGCTTTTCCTTTCCTTTAGCTTTGTTCAACTCCTTTTAGATGGATGCTGCCGGGTGTTTATCTGTCTGGGGCCCCTTGCAGTGCTGCCTCCCTTAGTTCTGTTTAGGCCCAGGAAAACTCTTTTGTTCTAGAATACCGAGGCACCTGGTGATTTTCTGAGCTGATTTCCACCAGTTCCCCCACCCTCACTGAGGCACTCGGAGATCCAGCTGTTGGTGTTTGCCTGCTCGACCACCCGGGGTTCGGGATTTCCTCCTGGTTGGCAGTTGGAGGCTGTAGGGTTCTGGCAGCTTACCTAGTGTTGGGCTGGAATCAACAAGGCTGGAACTTTCAGGCACCTCTAGGTTGCTTTCTTCAGCTACTTTCAGACAAATGCTGCAGGGTGCTTATCCGCCTGGGGCTCTTTGTAGTGTTGCTTCCCTTATTTTTGCTGAGGCATTGGGAGACCCGTTTGCTGTAGAATGCCGAGGCACCAGAATCTCCTCCTGTGTGCTAAAGTGGGTCTTTCCACTAGCTGGCTGGGCTACTCCCGGTTCCCTACTGCTCCCCTTCCCCGAGGGGTAAGAGAGGCCTTTCTCGTTAATCCCTCTAGCTACCTGGGCTACTGCACTGCTGCACCCCATCTTTCTTCTGGTTCAGCTGTTCCAGGGTTTTTTCTAGGGTGATATTTTCTGAGTTTTCAGAGGTTGATAGGGGAGGGTGAGAGCGACTACCTTTTTACTCTACCATCTTGGCTCTGGAATGATTTCTTTTCATAATTATTGTATAGGAATATTCAAAGGATATGTCATTTCATCAATGTTGGAAAGGCCCCGATATGGAAACTTCCTACACTCAGGCACCACCCCACCTATGATTTAGTAGGTGAATCCTAGGGAGTTGCCTGGAGGTTTAGAGAGGTTCAACGAATTTAGTGTCTGACTCATGAAGAACCTATTTTGGGGGTTATCTTGGCAAGGATACTGGAAGGGTTTCCCATTTCCTTTTCTAGCTCATTTTACAGATGAGGAAACTAAGGCAAACAGGGTTAAGTGACTTGCCCAGGGTCACACTGCTAGAAGTGTTTGAGGCAGGATTTGAACTTAGGAAGATTTGAGTCTTTCTGATTGCAAGCCCAGTGCTCTATCTACTGCAACACCTAACTGCCCTTTGAATATGATTACATAGCTAATAAAATTCCAAGGAGGTATTTAAATTAGATGGTATGATATAGTGCAGGGTTTAATATAGGCTCTGTGAACTTAAAAACAATTTTTAAAAAAATAACTATTTCAATATAACTGGTTTCCTTTGTAATCCTATGTATTTTATTTTGTGCATTTAAATATAATATTCTGATAAGGGATCCATAGCTTTGATCAGAATGCTGAAGGGGTCCATGACAAAAAAAAAAGTTTAGAACCACTGGAGCAATGGATGGAGTATTGGGCTTGGAGTGAGGAAGACTATCCTCAAGTTTTACCTTTCAACACTTTAGCTGGATGACCTTTGTCAAGTTACTTCCTCTTTCTGTGCCATAGTTTGTTTCTTCATTTATAAAATGAGGTCTTGGAACTTTAGGACCTCATAGATCCCTTGATGCTCTGCATTATGATTCAGTGACTCTAAGTCTAGCACTCAACCCACCCCAAAGCAGTTCAGTCTTTAGCAAGATTCATAATTAGCATATCAACAACTAAAAGGTGTGTCACTGTTTCTAGGGTAAACATTTGCTTGTGTCAACATTTTTTAGACTGAATTTTGATTCTGTCACATACAACCTCCATAGAAGCTAAAACCCTTCAAGGACTAGAAAGCTTGGTTCACAGACTTCAAGTATATAGCACTGGAAAGACAAAATGGACATAGAGGTGCACTGATGGTGTCTGTTGTTGACCAATGAGCCTAGACAAATTTGGAGAAGGTCATCACCAGGCTGATCAGAGAGAGAGAGTGATGATTTTTTTGGGGGGGACTCCACAAGTCTCTGAAACTAGAGAGTCCCCACATTGATTAAACTATAGATCCTTTAAGCATTGAAACATGGTTTCATTAGTGAATCCTCTTCTTTCATGAGAAATATAAAAGGGAGCCAACAAAGGAAGTTTTCATTGTCAAAGAGGTAACACAGTGGCATAAGGGCTAGACCTGGATTCAGGAGTTCCAATTCATTCTCAGACACTTACTAGATCTATGACCCTGGGCAAGTCACTTGACCTCTGTCTGCCTCAGTTTCCTTATCTGTGAAGTAGAGATTCAGCAACTACCTCATAAAATTGTAAAGATGAAATTAATTGTTTATAACGGGCCTTGTAAATTGTAAAGCACCTATAAATGCAATTTATTGTTATTATAGATATCATTTATTTATAATGTATGCTACGCTACATTTCCCCATTACCACAATTAAAATCATTCAATTGCAAAATAACAGTTGTGACACTTTGGTTCATGTTACCAAAATAAAATACTCCAAAATAAAATATGTATAAATCCATACAAATTCACTTCAGTTGCTGTGAGGTCAACCTCACCCCAAATCCTATTTGATATCACAGATTCTGAAGTAGTATATTTGAAATGATGAAGTTTTACAGTAATTAAAGTTGTTATCAGTCCCAATCAGCCAATATTTCCAGGTAATTCCATGTGTATTGAGTACATAGAAGAAGCTTGACCGTTCTTTTTGCTGAACAGGTGATGTAGTAAGGTCCAAATGCTTTAAGGACACAAAAATATTTATTGTCTCTTGGACTTATAATATCCTGTCCTAGGACCATTTGGTACAAGAGAGAACACAGGCTTTTGTTATCTACTTCATAATTCAAATGCTTTGTACATCAGGTCATCTTGTGACCGCAATTGTGGATGTTTTCTTTTTTTGTAAGGCAGGGTTAGAGCATAATCAATGTTTTCTAGCTTGACAGCTAATGCTTGTTTGGCATAATTTGTATATTACTTTCTTTAGAAACAGAAAAGAAAAGCCCAGTCTCAGTTGAACTTTTTGAATATGAAGATTGCTGCCACATTCAATATTGAGGGTTCCTTTATCTTTTAGGATGGCAATTGTTAAGAAATATTAAAAAAAAAGTTCAGAGCAGCAAATATTGCCACTGTAGCCTCCAGGGTAAATTTGAAACAATTATATCTTGCTTTTGATTTATTACTCCACAAATGTAAATCTATTTCTCTGAATTTTATTCAGTGAGTGCAAAATACCAAAGATTGTTCACTGTGATTATTGCAGAACCTAAATCCATGTCACACTGTTGTATCCACTGCTCAACCACTAGGAATTTAAATGTTTTTGATATCCTTAGGTAGAAGGTAATGAATGGAAAATTAATTCATATTCTCTTTCTGCTACCCCTCCCTCTGCTTCCTTTCTTCCTCCCTCCTCCTCTTTCTTTCAATCAACCAACATTTAACTACCTTCTAAATGTCCCACACTAAGTAATATAGATTTTTGTTCAGTCTTGTCAGTTGTATCTGACTCTTTGTAACCCCATTTGGGATTTTACTAGTCAAAAATACTGGAGTGGTTTGCTCTTTCCTTCTCTAGTTCATTTTATAGATGAGGAACCTGAGACAAACAGGGTTAAGTGACTTGCCCAGAGCAACATAGCTAGAAAAATATCTGAGGCTGGATTTGAATTCAGGAAGATAAATCTTTCTTGACTCTAGGCCCTGCCTTGCTTTATCCACTATGCCACTTACATATGAAGGTTTAAAGAGGTTTAGTGACCACTTGCATGCAAAAGTGAGACTTCCTCCCCTTAAGGAGTATATATTCTACTATGGTGATAGGACAATTGGTTTCTCTCCCTCCTCTCTCTCTCTCTCATCATCTGGCTGATCAGAGAGACAGTGATGATTTTTGCTTCCTTCTTCTCTCTCCCTCTCCTATCTCTTCCCCCTTCATCCCCTTCTTTCCTCTTTTTCCTCTCCTCTTTCCTCTTGTCTTCTCTCCTTCCCTCCTTCTTTGTTCTCCATTTTCTCTTTTTTCCTGTTTCCCTCATTTCTCCCTCTCTTCCTTCTTCCTCTAGTCTTTCCTAATTTCCTAGTTCCCCTTTCTTTGTGTACTTTCTGCCTGCTCTTCCCCCCTCCTCCCTTCCATTGCCCCCTCTCCTCCCTTTCCCCTTCACCTCTTTCTCTCATTCCCATCATGTCTTCCTTTCTCTCCCTTTCCCCCTCTCCCCCAATCTCTGCCTTTCTGGCATCCTTGCAGAGAATGGATGGTTCAAAAGACAATATTCATATATTTGATTACCAACAAGAATGCTAAATTTCTTGGCTGAGTGATTTTGCAGGCAAATGATTACTAGGGCGGTGCAGATTATAACACATTGGACACCCTGCCAGAGTTCAATAATAATCATTGCTTTTTATTATGTGTCATGAATTTAATTGTAATAATATTGCTAGATCCATCTAGGTTTTATCCTCTACTAGATAGGTATTACAGTTTAACTTGGATGCATCTGATGATCTGATCAAAACTCAAGTACTGTCCCTTGACAGCGGGCATCTCTTCAAGCACCTAATTATAATGAAATCACTTTGCTATAAAATAAGTCATCTGAAGAAGGTGAATTTAAAGTGTGTGTTAAGATTTAGAGATGACCTGGAATCTGGATGTCTGCCTTATGCCCAGATTTTTTGCTGTCAGTCGGGTAATATCTAAAAATAGTCACGTTGATATATTCAGAGAATAAATATCAGTCTAAATTCACTATATTTCTCCTCTTGCAAATGTAGCATCATTATAACACAAGCTGACACGAAACCATAATCCCCATTCTATGTAGATTGTAAAGGAACAGCAAGATCCACATATGTCTTTTCAGATTTAAAAAGCTTCCCCCAGCCCCAGTGATAATTCTCACTTCAGGGGCAAATTTGTTCAGGCCGGGACCATATATGCAAAGTTGCCTACAATATAGTTCAAATGTTATGAAATCATTAGAAGAATAGCAGGGTTTCACTTAAGTAGCCCATAGATCTTAGGGTTAATTTCATTACAGGACTTGAAGTGGGTTGGATGAATGGGAAGAGCTTCATGTTTTGAAGGGGGAGAGAGAAGCAGTTTGGGGTCTATTTTATTATTACCTCCTCTCCTATAAGTTGTGCTTCCTTAGGTTCCCATTTAAGAAAATTGTAGTTGAACTTGTCAGAATAACCTTTTCTCAAGTCACTGTCATTCCCCAAACTTAAATCTGATGGTAGACATCACTTCCTGGGCAAGGCAACATTTGAAATTATTAGGAGAATTTGTAAGTCAAAAGACACCATAAATCAGGTTGAGGTAAGGGTTAGTCTGAGCCTAGAGTTGTCAGCCTTATGCCTCAGCTCTCTGCTAATAATATGCTATGTGACTTTGAGCAACTTCTCCCCACACTTGTGATATGAGTGTCTGGACATAGCCTCCACCTTTGATGATAGGAATACAAAGATCTGGGGATCTTAGAGAATCATATAGCTACCCCCTCCCATTTTTCTAGATAGGTAAACTGAAGCCTGGAGAAAGGTAGTGATTTATCCATAGTCCCACATATCATAAGTCAAAGAAGCAGGATTTGAACCCAGGTCATCTGAGTCCAAATCCAGTACCTTTTTTCCCCTACAATACCACCTTAATTCCCAAAAAGAGCTCAAGTGAAAAAAATAATAATTGTGAGTGGGATATTTATCCCAGAGAGAAGGTAATTCGGGGGGCCATGATCCTTGCCTTCAAATATTTGAAGGGTTTTCACATGGAAGAAATATTATTCATTCTCCCTGGATTCAAAAGCTAGAACTAGGAGCTGTAGTAGAATTAGCATAAAACCAGATCTCTACTGTAAGTAAGGGAAAAAAAGCCACTTATAAATAGCCTAACAATTTGAGCTACCCCAAAATGCCCTGGGTTTCCCTAAGAAATAATGAAAACTTTTCAGTGGAAGTTAGATGCCCACTTGCTGGCGATTTGGAGAGGGTATTCCTATTGTGGGAGACCTTACATCAGATAACCTCTGAGGTCCCAGCTGACTCTGAGATCCAGTAAGGGTCTATGCTGATTGTTTACTCTTTTTAAGGCACATAATGGAACTTTTACTGTAGACACTGAGCATTGAAGCACATTACCACATCTATATACACACACACATATACATGTGTGCATATATATATATATATATGTGATATCTCTATCTCTCTGTATCTATATCCAGTGACTAAAATCAGTGTATGCTGGAAACCTATAAGTACATGGCCAGCAAGGTAACATTTCAGAAACTCATGCAAGTGGCCTTCAAGTAGGCTCTGATTTGAGGCTATCTAGTCTCAATTTGCTTATAAAGCCTTAATTAAACTAAGATTTGGGGAGATCTCTGCATATCTTTGGAACTGATATCTCATCCGAGTGTAGGAACCCTAAAACCTTTGAAAAGGAACTGTGAAGGATATATGAGGAGGCATATTTTTTAAAGGAGTAATACTGATTCTGGGACGATGGTGGAGTAGGTTAGAAAATTCTAAGCTCTACAGATTTCCTCCACAAACAAGACAAAATAGTGCCTCAGGGCGGATGTGTGTGTCGGGGGAGGGGGGACTCTTGTAGGCAATCTCCCAGATAGAATGTGATTGGGTTGGAATATTGTTGTAATGTAAGAAACGATGAGCTGGTGGATTTAGAAAAATATGGAAAGACTTGGACTTATGAAGGAAGATGTTATCCACCTTCAGAGAAACAGATGACAAATAGAAATAAACATAATATGGTCTTACTTATATGCATTTGAGTGTATATGTGTATATATGTACGTGTTTATGAATATCCACATACTTAATTGTAGCCTTCTTGGGTGGGGGGGAGGAAAGGGGAAATGAAGTAAAAAGTGCACAGCAGAGGACAAAAGAAACATACAAGGAAGCAAAGAAAGTATGGACAGCTTTGAAAATAATGTGTAATATTCATTATATAGGTTTTCTTGAAATGGAAATGTATTGCTTTATACTGAATCCTCTCTTATGTTCTTCTTGTACATGGCAATTTTTTTTTCTTCTTTTCTTCTTTTGTTTTTAAGTTTAAAATAAATTTAAAAATTAAAAAAGAGTAATAATATTTTGATATTTTAAAGCAAATGCCATATCATCAATAAATACTTGTTTTTGCCCTTCATTGGCCCTTCAGGCCTTGATTTTTGGCAGTTGTGCCACTTCATAAATATCAAGAAGCATTTATAAAGAACCTACCAGGCACTGTGCTAAGTGCTGAGGATATGGAGCATAAATGAAGTAGTTTCTACCCTCAAGGAACTTACTTTCTACTAAGGCAGTACAAAATGCTCTTATATAGGCTAGGCCAAATATATACAAAATAATACCAGGTAATTTTTTTGAGGGGGGGATTGGGAGAGGAAGGTAGTGGTAATTGTGGAGATCAGGAGGATTTCATGTAGAAAATAGAACTTTAGCTAAGTCTTGGAGGAAGCCAGGAACTCTAAAAGGTAGAAAGAAGAATGGGAAGTATATTCCAGGTGTTGGGGACAGACAGTGCCCCAGGAACAAGAGATGGAAGGATCCGCATATGAGACTTTAAAGAGGCCAGTTTGGCTGGACCATAGTAGGGGTGAAGGAAAGTAAGGAAACAAGCATTTCTAGGTACTGTGCTAAGTACTGTACAAATATTATCTCACTTGATTCTCACAACAAACCTGGGAAGTGGGTGCTATTGATGGGGTTGGGATCTGGGCCTCAGAAAGGAAAAACCCTGGATTTTCCCACATGGCCAAATCTCTGGCATTCCCCTGAGGCTATAATCCCATCAACTGGTCTTTCATTGTGGACCTCCCTATGGCCCTAGGCCATTTCTCCATTCTCCCTTGGCCATGGGGTCATCTCCCTGGAATTCTATTACCTCATAGACTACTTGGCCACTCCTAGATCCCTTCCATAGTCTTTCTGTATATAAGGTCCATCTTGTCTCGTTAAGATGCTCAGATTCTTAAAATCTAGCCACTGCTCAGATTCTTATAATCTAGCCATGGGCTCAGATTCCTAAAATCTAACCACTGCTTAGATTCTTAAAATCTAGCCACTGCTGGGATTCTTATAATCTAGCCACTGCTTACCCATGTTCAGACTCCTTAAGAGTCTGCCCAATATGACAGATGTTCTAATAAACCTTGTCTTTGGCTGAAAGAAGGCTTGGGTCAAATTCTATGAGGCAGGACCCACATGTTGTGATTTTTGAGGTCCCAGCACCCCTGAACCGATGTGCTCTAGAGGTTACAGTTCCTACCCGAAAGAATTTGACCCAAGCCTTCTTTCAGCCAAAAACAAGGTTTATTGAAGATTCGCCATATTAGCTTGACTCTTAAGGAATCTGAACATCCGTGGGCTATTGGCTAGATTGTGAAAATCTGTGCAGTGGTTAGATTCTAAGAATGTGAGCATTTTAATGGAAACAAGATGGACCTTATATACAGAAAAACTATGGGAGGGATCTAGGAGTGGCCAAGTAGTCTATGAGGTAATAGAATTCCAGGGAGATGACCACATGGCCAAGGGAGAATGGAGAAATGCCCTGGGGCCATAGGGAAGTCCACAATGAAAGACCAGTTGATGGGATTATAGCCTCAGGGGAATGCCAGAGATTTGGCCATGTGGGAAAGTGCAGGGTTTTTCCTTTCTGGGGCCCAGATCCCAACCCCATCATTATCATTATCTTCATTTTACAATTGAGGAAACTCAGACAAACCAAGGTTAAGTGACTTGCCAAGATTTTACACAGCTATTAAGTATCTAAGGCAGAGATCTGAACTCTAGGTCTTCCTGACTTTAGGCCCAGCACTCTCTCCATTGTGCCAACTAGCTGCCTCTGAGTGAAAGTGCGTATTTTATTATGAGTGGAAATGTATGATTGGGTCCAGGTTAGACAGCGCTAAAAATGTCAAAGGGAAGAGTTCATATTTATTTATGGAGCAATAAAAAGCTGCCAGAGTTAATTGCAGCTAGGTGGCACAATGGATAATGTGCCATGACAGGAGTCAGGAAGACTTATCTTCTCAAACAATTACTTAGCTGTGTGTCCCTGGGCAAGTCACTTAACCCTGTTTGTCTCTGTTCCTCACCTGTAAAATGAGCTGGAGAAGGAAATGGCAAACCACTCCATTGTCTTTGCCAAGAAAACCCCAAATGGGGTCAACAAAGAGTCAGACACAATGGAACAAATAAGGAGTTTAATGAGTAGGACAATATCATGATCAGATCAACATTTTAGGAAAATCACATTGGTAGCTTTTACTTGAGTGAGAGAGACTTGTGGCAATGAGACTAATTAGAATGATATTGTAATAATAACAACAATAATTAATAATGATAACAGGGCCTAAAGAGGTCCTTAGTCAAAGGACTCTTTATATTTATGAGTATAAGTGACTCTTAAGATCTAAATATATTTTTAGGATTAATGATTACTCATTTAAGGACTTTTGTTTCATTTTCCTCCTTTCAATAAAACTTTTTTCAGTATATTCAAATATATTTCATTCAATCCAACCAATATTTATTATTCAACCTATTATATTCACAGCAGTCAAATTGAATGACTAACCATTCTCTTATCTCATCTTGTCTTCTCACACTCCCATGCCTGGAAAGCATTTCTTTCATATCTTCCCCTTTTAAAATGATCTTCCTTTAAGGCTGGGGTCAGGGGTTAGCTCCTCTAAGAAGCCTTCCCAGATCTCTTCAGAGGAAAGTAATTTCTTCTTCCTCAAATTTTCTTGTAGCATTTTGTCTTGATCTCTTCTTTCAACTCAATTCAATTCCACTCAATCCAATTAATGTATTAAATAGCTACTACTTGCCAAGCACTGTGCAAGGTGCTGGGAATAAAAAGACAAAAATGAAACATCGTTTGCCCTCAAGGACTTCAAATGCCAAGCACTGAAAGTTTTTGAGAATGTTGGTGACTTAGGTCTGACTTAGATCAGAGGTATACTTCTGAAAGATTATTTTGGCAGCTGTGGGGAGGATGGATGGGATTGTGGAGAGACTGAAAGCCAGGAGACTGATTAGGAGAGTGTTATAATAGGTCAAGGGTGAAGTGAATAGAACTTAAACTTAGGTGATGGCTGTGTGAGTGGAGGAAAGTAGGGCAGATATTTAAGTTTTAGGGATAGAATCAGCTAAGATTAGTAGGTAGAGGAAATAGTCAAACATGACTGTAAGTAAATGAAACTGACTGAGCAGGAGAGTATTAGTACCTTTCAAAGAAATGGGGGATTTTGGAAGAGGGTAGGATTTTAGGGGAAAAGATGATGAGTTCCATTGTGGACAAATTGACTTTGAGATTACTGGGAAACAATCAGTTAGAATTATAATAGGCAGTTGGCAATATAGGAGAGAGGCTATGGTCAGAATAGAATTTAGAGATTGATACACAGATTTGGGAGTCATATGCATAGAGATGATTTTTGCATTGATTGGAATTGACAAAATTATGAGTAAAAGTATACTGAGAAGAAGGCCTAGGGTAAAGGCTTAAGGGAAACCCATACTGAAGGGGCAGGAAGATAGATGATGGACTTGTTAAGGTCTAGGGGAGCTGGGTCAACCACAATTTAATGGCAGAAGATGTGGGTCCTGCCTCCAATGAATTGGACTCAAGCATTCTTTTAATCAAAGACAAGGTTTGTTAAAATGCCGACTGAGGTGGACAAGATTATAAGAATCTACCCTATTGGACAGATTTTAAGAATCTGAGCATTTGTAATGAGAATACAACTGGGCCAGACTCTTGTTTTTTTTTTTTTTTTTTGTTAGGCAATGAAATATTGCCCAGGTTCATACAGCTAGTAAATGTTGTGTCTGAGTATGTCTGAGTAAGTGTGAGACCGAATTTGAACTCAGGTCCTCCTAAATCCAGGGCTGGTGCTCTATCCACTGTACCACCTAGCTGCCCCTGGGCCAGACTCTTAAGGAAAAGAGAAGACAGGATTTATTATATTGCTAATAGAAATGGGCCAGACTCTTAAGGATTCTGAGCAATTTGGTAGATGAGATTGAACTTTTTAGGGAATGGCCAATAGCTTGGGTTGACTGGGAGGTAACAGAAGAAGACCTGAGAGGGCCAGGTGCCCCCATCGATTGCCAGGGACCTGGGCCATGTGAAAGGGGTCTAGAGGGAATCAAGAGTGGGAAATGGCCAGGGGCAATCTGGAGGTAACAGACAATGAAGGGTTGGGCTAGGTTAGAGGTAACAGAGAATTGGATATTGGGGCAGGGTCAAAGTCACAATGAAAGGAACTGGGAAAGTTCAGGTGCCCCAGGTGAATGCCAGGGACCTGGGCCATATAGGAAAGTCCAGGGCCTTTTAGGGGTTCATCATTAGCACCCCATCAGACTCACAAAGACTTAAAAAGGAAGGTCAGACAGGTAGCAGGAGAACCATAAGGAAACTAAATCATGACAACCAAAAGAAGATCTAGAATAAACATAGCAAATCCTATTAAAACCTCCAGAGGTAGAAGAGAATGAT
Organism: Vombatus ursinus; assembly: GCF_900497805.2. Classification (NCBI taxonomy): domain Eukaryota; kingdom Metazoa; phylum Chordata; class Mammalia; order Diprotodontia; family Vombatidae; genus Vombatus; species Vombatus ursinus. Next base: position 10,216,015 of record NW_020940358.1, read on the forward strand.
TGAAAAAAAAAAGCAACTGGATTTAATAATTAAGTGATCAGACATTTAAGAGGTCATTAGTAAATTGGAGAGAGTAGCTTCAGTTGAATGATGAAGCTAAATTCCAGGTTTCAGAGGGTTAAAAGAGTGAGAGAAAAGGAAAGGGAGGCAGTGATTGCAGATAAATTTCTCAAGGGGTTCATTTTTTAAAACACTATTTTATTTTTCCTCAGTTACATTGAATTCCAATTTTTCCTCCCTCCCTTCCCCTCTTCTGAAAATGGTAGGCAGTTTGATGTAGTTTATACATGTGCTATCATGTAAAAATATTTCTATATTAGTCACAGTTGTGAAAGAAGAAGCAGATCAAAAGAAAAAACAAACAAACAAATGTGAGAAAGAATAAAATAAGTGAAAAAAATGCTTCAATTTGATTTTAGAATCAATAAGTTCTTTATGTGAATATGGATAGCGTTTTCCTTCATGAGTTCACTGTACTTGTCTTGGACCATTGTGTTGCTGAGAAGAGCTGAGTCATTCATAGTTGATTGTCACACAATATTGCTGATACTATGTATATTGTTTTTCTGGTTCTGCTCATTTCACTTTGCACCAGTTCATACAGATCTTTCCAGGATTTTCTAAAATTTGCCTTTCCTTATAGCACAATAGTATTCCATTACATTCATATACCACAGCTTGTCCAGTCATTCCCCAATTGATGAGTTTCCAATATTTTGCCACCACAGAAAGGGCTGCTATAAATATTTTTGTACATGTAGGCTGTTTTCCCTTTTTTATGATCTCTTTAGGATACAGACCTAGTAATGGTATTGCTGGATCTAAGGGTATGCACAGTTTGTTTGCCCTTTGCGCATAGTTTCAAATTGCTCTCCAAAATGGTCAGATTAGTTTACAGCTCATCTTCTCCAGCATTTGTCATTTTTCTTTTCTGTCATATTAGCTGATCCGATAGGTATGAGGTGACACCTCAGAGTTATTTCTTTAATCAGAAGTGGGGAGCAGTTAGGTGGTGCAGTGGATAGAGCACCAACCCTGGAGTCAGGAGGACCTGAGTTCAAATCTGACCTCAGACAGTTGACACTAGCTGTGTGACCCTGGGAAAGTCACTTAACTCCAATTATCTCACCCCCCCCCCCAAAATTGAAAAATTTAAAATCTTTAATCAGAAGTGATTTAGAACACTTTTCATATGCCTATAGATAGCTTTGATTTCTTCATCTGAAAACTGCCTGTTCATAACCTTTGACCATTTGTCAATTGGGGAATGACTTGTGTTCTTGTAAATTTGACTCAGTTCTCTTAGAATTAAGAAATGAGGTCTCTATCAGAGACACTTGTTGTAAAGATTGTTTCTCATCTTTCTGCTTTCCTTCTAATCTTGGTTGCATTGGTTTTGTTTGTATAAAAGCTTTTTAATTTAATATAATCAAACTTATCCATTTTATATTTTGTAATGTTCTTTGTCTCTTGTTTGGTCATGAATTCTTCCCCTCCCCATAGATCTAACAGGTAGACTATATTCCTGGCTCTTCTAATTTGCTTATAGTGTCATCTTTATGTCTAAATCATGCTAAAGATGTCATATCTAACTTTTTTAATATTCTATTTACCTCCTTAGTTTCTTTCTTGTTTATTTTTTGGTTGGATTTATTGAGTTCTGAGAGGGGACAGTTGAGATCCCTCAGCAGTATAGTCTTCCTGTCTATTTCTTGCATATATGTTTGGTATTGATATGGTTTCATTGTCTATGCTACCTTTTATCAAGGTGTAGTTTCCTTCCTTATCTCTTTTAATTAGATCTATTTTTGCTTTTACTTTGTCTGAGATCAGGATTGCTACCCCTGTTTCTTTTTTCTTTAGTTGAAGCAAAATACATTCTGCTCCAGTTCCTTACCATTATTCTGTCTATGTTCCTCTCCTTCAAGTATGTATCTTGTAGACAACATATCATAAGATTCCATTTTTTTGATCCAATTTGCTATCTGCTTGTGTTTTATTGGAGAGTTCATCCCATTCATATTACAGATGTGGCTACTACCTGTGTACTTCCCTCCATCCTATTCTTCCTCCTTTCTGTCTTCTCTCTCTTTCCACCCTTTCCCTGTTCACCAGTGTTTTGCTTCTGGCTACCACCTATTCTGATCTGTCCTCACCTCTGTCAGTCTCCAATCCCAGCCCCTTTATTTGATTTCCTCCCCTCCTACTTCCCTACTGGGAAAGATAGATTTCTCTATTCAACTGATGGTGTACATAATTCCCTCTTTGATCCAATACTGATGAGATTCAAGTGATGCTCATTGCCCACCCTCCTTTCTTCTCTTCCATTGTAATAGGTCTTTTGCACCTCTTTATGTGAAATAATTTATCCCATTCTACCTTTCCCTTCCTTCTGCACCCATTGTACTCCTCTTTCTCATCCCTTAATTTTTTTTTTATGTAATTCCCTCAAATATACCTTATACCCAAGCCCTCTGTCTATGTATATTCCTTCTAGCTGTACTATTACTGATACAATTTTTTTAGGCAATTGGGGTTAAGTGACTTGCCCAGGGTCACACAGCTAGTAAGTGTCAAGTGTTTGGTCTGAGGACAGATTTGAACTCAGGTCCTCCTGATTTCAGTGCTGGTGCTTTATCCACTCTGCCATCTACCTGCCCCAGTGATATAATTTTTAAGAATTACAAGTATCATCTTCCTGTGTATGGATGTGGATAGTTTAGCTCTATTGAATGCCTTATGTTTTTTTCTCTCCTTTTTACTTATTTATGCTTTTCTTGAGGTAAATTTTTTTGGTTTAGTTATGATCTTCTCCTTATGAAAGCTTGAAATCCTACTATTTCATTGACTGGCCATTTTTTTGCTTGATGAATTATGCTTAATTTTGCTGCGGGATTCTTGGTTGTAGTCCTGGCTCCTTTGCCTTCTGGAATATCATGTTCCATGACCTCTGATCCTTTAATGTTGCAGATGCCAAGTTCTGTGTAATCCTTACTGTGACTCCCCAGTATTTGAATTGTTTCTTTCTGGCCACTTTTAGTATTTTTTCCTTGACCTGATAGGCTTGAAATTTGTCTATAATGTTGCTTGGAGTTTTTATTTTGGGATCTCTTTCCTGAGGTGATCAGTGGATTTTTTCAATGTCTATTTTGTCCTCTGGTTTCAGGATATCAGGGCAGTTTTTCTTGATAATTTCTTGGAAGATGCTGTCCAGGTCCTCTTTTTGATTATGGCTTTCAGGCAGTCCAATGATTCTGATATTGTCTCTCATGGATCCATTTTCCATGTCAGTTTTTTCTATGAGGTATTTTATATTTTCTTCCATTTTTATATTCTTCTGAATTTGTTTGATTTATTCTTGATGTCTCATGGAGTCATCAGCTTCCACTTGCCCAATTCTAACTTTTAAGGTATTGTTTCCCTCAATTAGTTTTTGTACTTTCTTTTCTATTTGGTCAATTGTACTCTTAAATTAGTTATTTTTTCCAGTGTTTTTTTTTTTTTTTTTTTTTTTACATCTCCTTTTTCCATTTGGGCAGTTCAAATTTTTAGGCAGTTTTCCAAGCTGTTGAGTCATTTTTCATAATTCTTCTGCATCACTCTCAATTCTTTTCCTAATTCTTCTTCTACCTCTTTTATATGATTTTTAAACTACTTTTGGAGCTCTTCCATGAGTTCTTTCTGGGCTTGAAACCACTTCCTATTTTTCTTTGGGGTTTTGCCCATAGGTGTTTTGACATTGTTGTCCTCTCTGAGTTTGTGTTTTTGTCTTCCCTTTTTCCATAATAACTTTCTATGGTTAGTTTTTATTTTTGTTGTTTTTTGCTCATCTTTTTTTTTTTTGCCTTTTTAATTTCTTTTAATTTGAGCTCTGCACCTGGGGTGAAAGTATCACTGTCTCAGGCTTCTTGTGCCAGTGGACGCAGACCCTGGCTGTTTACCTGGTGTTGCACTAATGTGGCCCTGAGCCCCCCAGGGGACCCTCATGTCTGCTGCTGTGCTGAGGGAGTGGGGTAGTATGTGGCTGGAGCTGCTGGAGGCCATAGGGGTCTGGCAGCTAACCTGCTGAGCTGAAGTGCTAGTGGTTGTATCTGGTCTGTGCTGAGGCCAGGTGAGGTGTTTCTGTATTTCCCCAGGGGTACACTGAAGCATTTGGAGGTCTGGCCTACTTTCTCATCATGCTAGATGATGTCCATCTGCACTGAGCAGTGCTGAAGTACGTGGAAATGTGGCTGCTGGAGGATGCCTATTTGCTTGTGGCTACACTGAAGTATGTGGTAGTTCTCAGAGCTGGAGCTTGCTGGTTCCCCTGGCTATATTAAGGCATGTGGGAGGTCCCAGTGTTGGTGTTTGCCTGCTCTACCACACTGGGGCTCAGGATCCCCTCTAGTTTCCTGAAGTGGAGCTTGTTGCTGGTTTGTTGTGATACAGGCTGACCTGAAATATCTTCCCCTTCTCCCTGAGTGAAACAGACCTTTCTTGTAGATCTCTCCAGTTTCTTAGGCTAAAAAATTGTTTCAGCCTATCTTTTTGCTGGTTCTGTTGTTCTAGGATTTGCTTTGCAGTGCTATTTTATGGTTGTTTGGAGCTAAATATGTCTTGTAAGTAGTTTAGCTAGAAAAGGAAGGAGAGTTATAGGATGATTGCTAGCAGGGATGAACCTATCAAGTGAGGATTTTTTCAAAGCTAGGGGAAATACATGAGTATAGGCAGCAGTAAAGCAGCCAGCCAGTACACAAAGAAAGATTGAAGAATTGTGAGAGAGTGGGGTTGACAGAGGGGCATTTTGCTGGAGAGGATGGGATGGAATGGAATTGAGTATATATAGAGGGCATTGTATTAGCAAGAAAGCCTACCTCTTTATATGAGACAGAAGTGAAGGAACAGAGAGTGGGAGAGGACTTTCCTAGCATAGATATTGATTTGCCATAGACTCATGCATCTATGGCAAAAGCAAGAAGTAAAATGGTGGCACAGGGGAGAGAGCTCCTTGTTTGGAGTCAGGAAGACCTGAATTCAAATCTGACCTCAGACACTTACTAGCTATGTGATCCTGGGCAAATCACTTAACCCTGTTTGCCTCAGTTTTCTCACCTGTAAAATCAGCTGGAAAAGGAAATGGCAAACCACTCCAGTATCTTTTCCAAGAAAAACTCAAATGAAGTCATGAAGAGTGAGACATTACTGAAATGACTGAACAAAACAACAATTATTAAAACTAAATCTCCCAGACTCTGTCATTTCCCCTTAAGACTTGTGACCTAGTAAAGTATCAGGGAAAAGGTGGAGTTCCGTGTGACATTTTATACTTAGGTGATCAGGACACAATGTTAACAGATCAAGTCTTTAATCTCTTGAGCTAATTAAGTTTCAATATATTTTAAGAAAAAGTACTTGGTCAGTCTATATGACAGGGACTCTGATAGATATTCCTGCTTTCACACAGGCTATGGCAATTTGGAAGAACTGGAGAACGCAATCTATTTTAGTGATTTGAATATGAGGAATTAGATAACTGTTATATTAACAATTGGGGAAATATATATACCATATTTCTATATTTACCAATGTATTTTACTTCATTATAGTCAGAGGTTGAGAATTTGATTATTATCCACATACTATAGTGGGAGTCTCTCAGAAGATAACCGAGCTGCTGAACCAAGATAAAGCATAAGAGGAAGGAAGTAAAAGATGATTTTAGAACTGTGTCAAAAAGAGACTATATAACTCTATGCATTGTCACATTTGCTGGGAAGATTGGCCAATGAGAGAGTAGAGTGCTCTCTACTGCCACCTGCTGCTGAATAAAAGAATAAGGACTAGAGAGAACATGCTTTGCTCTCTATTTGAACTTGTTGCTGAGAAGAATATGTAGTGAGAATATACTCTCTCTCTCTCTGTATATAGATAGATTGATAGATATAGATTGTGTGTATGTATATGTGTGTGTGTGTATATCTCAGAATATTTTCTATTCTCTAATATGACAGGAGGAAGAGGAGGAGGAGGAGAAGAAGAAAAAGAAGAAGAGGAGAAGAGAAGAGAAGGAAGAAGAGCTTTAGGAATATCACTTTGATAGGTAGTGAGTAGGATGGGCTGAGGTGGTGAGAAACTTGAGGAGAGGTGAAGGGAAAGGGAACAACCATTCATTAAGCACCTATCATGTGACAGGTATTGGATTAAGTGCTTTATACATGTTATCTCAATTGATTCTGACAATGATCATGTGAAGTAGGTTCTATTATTATCCCTATTTCACAGGTGAGGGAACTGAGACAGAGAGAGGTTAAAATACTTGTCCAGAGTAACATAGTTAGCAAGTGTGAGCCTGAATTTTAACTTAGGTTTTCTTGACACCAGGCCTAGTACACTATCCACTGTACTATCCAACCAATAGACTATTTCAATAATTCACATGTGAGGTTTTGAAAGACTGCTCTAGGGTGGTAGCAGTGTCAGAGGAAATAAGGGTGGAGGTATGTGTACAAGAGATATTACAAAGGTAGAATTGACAGGACTTGGCAACTGATTTGATACTGAAGGGATCAAGCAGGAGGAGTTTTGGATGACACTTGAGTTGACTTTGGATGCCTAGAAAGATGGTGTTGCCTTCAATAGTAATAGGTAGGAAGAGGGGAGGATTTGTGGGGAAAGACAATGAGGTCAATTTTGTGTATGTTGAGTTTGAGCTCTCTATGTTTGAGATGCCCAAGAGGCAGCTTGAAATGTGAGGTCAGGAAAAAGGCTAGAACTAGATAAATAGATCTGAGAGTCATCTGCATAGAGATGGTAATAGAATCTGTGAAAACTGATGAGATCACGGAGCTTATAGAAACACTCATATTTAGTGGACATGACCTAGATAAAGATCTAGGAGACTGAGAAGGAACAGACTGGCAGGTAGGAGGAAAACAAAGGAAGAGCAATGTCATTAAAACCTAGACAAGAGCATGCCAAGAACAGGGTGATCAAAGACTGCAGAGAAATTGAGATGGATGATGACTAAGAAAAGATCATTCAATATAAGAGATAAAATTAAAAGATCATTAATAATTTCATAGAAGGCATTTAATTGAAAGATGAAGTCAGAAGCCAAACTATAGAGAGTTGAGAAGAAAGTCAGAGGAAAGGAAATGGAGGTACCTACTGCATATGACTTTTACAAGCAGTTTAGCCATGAAAGGGAGGAATGAGACAGAGCACATTAGTTAGGTGGGATAAATGCCTCAAAAGTTTTTGTTGCAGGGAGATGTTTACAGACAGTAGGGTAGCAGCCATTAGATATTGAGAGATTGAAGATTAGTGAAAGTGTGGTGATGATGGATAAGGTTATCTCCTAGACAAGGTGGGAAGGAATCAAATCACTTGTGTGTGTTGAGGGGTTTTCCTTGGCAAGGAAAATGGATGCCATTTCATGTGAGACAGAGGTGAAGGTGGAGATAGTGGTAGAAGGTATAAGAGTGATGTGAGATGAGGAGGGGAGAAGAGGAAGCTCTAGGCAAATGGCTGAAATAAGAGGTAAGATTAGGAGGCCAAAATTGTAGATTAGGGGCAGTCATCCAGATGAATTCACCTAACACTCCCCTCCAAAGAAGTTTAAAATAAGGCCTCAAATCAAGTTGTGGAGCAGCAGAGCTAACAAAGATTCAGGGTGAGACATTTTTTTCAGACTGAGAAAACTTAATTGGTCAGAAGGAGAAATTCATGGCACTGGAATGGAAGTCTGTCAGTGGTAACAGCAACAGCAGCTTCAGGAGCTCCTAATCCAGAGACAGTAAGGAAGTCAGACAACTGGTCAGAAAGAGTTTATAGGTGACCCTTTGTTGGCACCGGATATAGCTGGTGCTAATTGGCAACACTATTGCCCATATTCAATTCTAGTCACAGTTTCAGGGCAAAAAGGAATGCTGGTGACCAGTCATAAGGGAGCACGGAGGCTGGTTACAGTTTCAAGGCAAAAAAGGAGCTCTAGTGTGTACAGTTTTAGGGGAGTAGTGCAGATGAGGAGAGCAGACACCATGTCTCTCCCTGGATTGCACCACCTTGACAGTACCAAAAACTTGCAGACCTGAGAATTAGCTTTGAAATAGTAGCACCAAGAAGTGTAAAGCTTGGGACAGGGCCTCCCCACCCCAATGTGAGCAGAACCCAACTTTAACATAAAATTCAACATCAAGAAGTCAGCTGGAAAAATGAGCAAACAAAAAAAAAATGACTATAAAATGCTACTACAGTGGCAGAGAAGACCAAGACTAAAGTCATAGGAAGACAACAAGGTAAAAACAGCAAAAAATGCTAATTAGACCCAAGCTCAACAAGAATTCCTGGAAAAGTTTAAAAAAAAAGCTGAGTGGTAAAGGAAAAATTTGGAAAAGAAATGAGAGGGATATAAAAAATTATGAAAAGAGAATTAACAGTTTGGTAAAACAAGACACAAAAATACTTAAAAGTACTCAAAAAACAGAATTGGTCTGTTGTAAAAGAGGTACAAAAATAAAATGAAGAAAATAACTCCTTAAAAAGTAGAATTGGCCAGATGGAAAATGAAGTACAAAAGCTCACTGAAGAAAATAATTCCTTAAATAGTAGAAGCAGGTAAGTGAAAACTGATGACTCCATGAGACATCAAGAAACAATAAAACAAAGTCAAAAGAATGAAAAAAAATAGTTGAAAATGTGAAATATCTCATTGGAAAATAACTGATCTGAAAAATAGATTAAGAAGAGTTAATTTGAAAGTTATTGGACTACCTGAAAGCCACAATCAAACAAAAAGCCTGGGCATCATAGTTCAAGAAATTTTCAAGACAAATTGTCCTGCTATTTTAGATCCAGAGAGTAAAATAAAAATGGAAAGAATTCACTGATCATCTGCTGAAAGAGATTACAAAATGAAAACTACTAGGAGTATTGTAGTCAAATTTCAGAGCTCCCAATTCAAAGAGAAAATACTTCAAGCAGCCAGAAAGAAACAATTCGTATACAATGTAGCCACAATCAAGACAGAGGCTCCCATGTTAAAGGAAAGGAGGGTTTAGAATATGAGATTCCAGAAAGCAAAAGGGGAGTGTAGATTAATGAAGGTAGTGGTTAGAGCAAAAGAGACTTTTGAGAAGGGACAGGATAACGAGAGAGAGGAAAAAAGTCGGGGGGGAGAAACAGAAGATAATGAGATGGAAAGATATATACAGTTAGGAATCATAATTGTGAACGTGAATGGGATGTTGTTCAGTCATTTCAGTTGTGTCAAACTCTTTGTGACGCCTTTGGGGTTTTCTTCTCTGCCATCTCCTTTTCCAGCTCATTTTATAGGTGTGGAAACTGAGGTAAAGAGGGTTAAGTAACTTGCCTTGGCTCACAGAGCCAGTGAGTGTCTGAGGCCAGATTTAAACTCAAGAAGATGAGTCTTCCTGACTCCAGGCCTGGCACTCTATCCACTGCACCACCTAACTGCCTGCAAATGGGATGAGCTCCATAAAATGGAAGCAGATAGCAAAGTGGATTAGTATCTAGAATCCAACAACTTGTTATTTTACACACACTTGTAACAGAAAATCACACACAGAGCTAAAATGAAGGGATGGAGGAGAATTTAATATGCTTCAGCTGCATTAAAAAAAGAAGAGGTAGCAAATATTATCTCAGACAAAGCAAAAGCAAAAATAGTCCTATTTAAAAGAGATAATCAGGGAAACTAGATTATGTTAAAATGTATGACAGGCAATGAAGTAATAAAAAAATTGCAGTAACTTTCTCTGATAAAGACTTCATTTTTCAAATATATACTGAGTGTAGAACTGAGTCAAATTTATAAAATTAAGAGCCATCCCCCAATTGATAGTCAAAGGATGTAAGGAAGCAGTTTTCAGAAGAAGTCAAAGCTTTCTATAGTCACATGAAAAATGCTCTAAATCACTATTAATTACTGAAATACAAATTAAAAGAAGTCTGAGGTACCACCTTACATTTATAAATAAATGCTGGAGAAGGTGAGGGGAAAATTGGTATACTAATGAACTGCTGATGGAATAGTGAATTGGTCCAACCATTCTGGATAATAATTTGGAACTATGCACAAAAGGCTTTAAAACTGTATATACCCTTTGACCCAGCAATACTTCTACTATGTCTGTAACACAAAGAAATCAAAGAACAGGAAAAAGGACCTATATATGCAAACATATTTATAGCAACTCTTTTTATGGTGGCAAAGAATTGGAAATTGAGAGGTTGCTCATTAATTTAGGAATGGCTGAATAAGTTGTGGCATTTGATTGTGATGGAGTACTATCATGCTATAAGGAATGATGAGAGGGATGGTTTCAGAAAAAGACGGCAAGACCTATATAAACTGATGCAAAGTGAAGTGACAAGAACCAGGAGATCATTGTGCACAATAGCAGCAATGTTATAATGATGATCAATTGTCAACAACTTGGCTACTCTGATTAATACAATGATCTAACACTATTCCAAAGAACTCATGATGAAAAAAATGCTGTTTACCTCTAGAGACAGAACTTCTTTGAGTGCAAATTAAAGTATAATTTTCTCACTTTCTTTTTCTTGTTTTATTTGAAATATGGCTCATATGGAAACATGTTTTTCATAATTTCACATACATAATTGATATATTGTTTGCCTTCTCGATGTGTGTAGGAGGAGGCTGGAAGGAGGAAGAGAATATGGATCTCATATTTTAAAAGAAAAGAATTTGAAAAATAAATTGTAATTTAAAAAAAATTTAAAAGAGGTAAGCTTTTCAGTGGGGGTGGGAGGAACCAAGGGACTTTTGAGGGAGGGATGCAAAAGGTTTGGAAAAGCTGCTTTGGTTGAGAGGGATGGGGATCATCTACAGTGAGAATCCCATTGAAATTATGTAACATGAATTTATAGCAGTCATTCACCATGGTTTCATCATTTTTTCATTATGTGAGTAGAAGAGAAGGCAGTAGACAGTAGGCATAATGCAAGACTGAGACTTAACAGGGCAAAGCTGACAAAAGGATAAGGGAGCAAGGAACTTGAAAGAATAAGCCAGTGCAGAGTTGAAGTGGTTCTTCAAGGAGTCAAGAGGGGAAGAGAGGAGTGTGTATTCAGTGCAGGAGTGATAGCCTGGGGAAGAATGGCGGGATGGAGGGATTGGAGGTCAGGGTGAGGAGAAAAATAGGGTTATGGGTTGCAAAACAGAGATAGAGGTAGAATGACAGATTGTGATCAAATAATGGAATTTCAAAGTTTATGAATATTAAAGTGGGATACTTGTGGTTGAGTGCAAAATCAAAGGTATGATCATGTAGTTGAGGTGGGGTTGGAGGAGTAAAGTCATGGCAATGAGCAAGTTGGGACTGTGATATGTACATTTAAGTCTTCTAGTGTGATGGCAGGAATTGAGGAGGGAAGAAAGACTGAGTCAGGTACTGAACTCATTAAGGAGATAAAGAAAATGTCCTGGAGGTCAGTAGGAAAGAACTTCAAGAATGTTGATTGAGGAATAAATATGGACTGAGTGAACTCCAAAGGACGCTACTGAGGGATGGTGGTAGTAGGAGTATCTAGAAGTAGCAATTGGGAATGAAACTTTATTCCAACTTTGATACTCTGATCAGGGATTTGAGGAATATGAATTAAGATGCAACCAATGCTGGAAAAAGCATACAGGGAGGTGGTGTCATCATAAGAAAATCAGGTTTTAGTGTAAGAAGTTAGAAAGAGTGAGAAAGCAAAAAGATTTAAGAAGAAAACAAGTTTGTCATCTACACGACAAGCACTTTGGAGAGAACAGTGGAAGGGGTGGTCAGCTTTAGAATGGAATATTGAAGATGAGTTTGGGTTGAGGGGGATGGGAATAAGGGATTGGGCAATGGGAGTTAGAAAACATGGTTTACATAATGACAGTGGGCTAAGGACCACTAAGATACAGATTGCTTTTTTCCACATTATTTAACTCACAAAGTGATCATTCTAAAAGTTAGGTACAACAGAAATAAAGAATGATAGGGCAAGATTCAGAAAAGAACTAATAGAAATTGATTAGAAGAGGGAGTTCAAACCTAATGTCATGGAAGTTGTAGCATCACAAGGAACAGAGAGATTAAAGAAGGAATAAATATGGTTTTTAATAAATATGGTCATAAAATGCTATTTTACAATAGAGAGAAAGGGAAGATAATTACTGAAAAGAACAAAGCATAGAAAATATTCTTAGACAAGTGTGAAGAAAAATCAAACTTACAAACATAAGAAGGAAAGGAAAGAAGGGACTTTGTATTAACTATTTAGCTCAGAGGGGACAAAAGAGGAAAATGGGTGAATAGACACCCAAAAAACAGGAAAAAAAGAAATCAATAATTTAAATAAAAGTGCCATCAGGGAAAAAACATTATAAAGGATTGGGGGAATCAGGGAAGCGTGGTAAGAAAACCTGAGGGAAAAGGCTTGCATCCAAGTAGTTTAGGCAAAAATAATTTTGTCACAAAGTGACAAAAGTATTGATTTAAATTTGAAGGGGGATTTTTTTTTTAAATCTAAAAAAAGTAATATGGCAGAGGAAGAGATGGAGGGGCAGGGAAGAATTTCTGAGTTCAGGCTCAAGTTCTTAGAATAGTTTGGGCAGGTGGTGAGATATAAAATACCCTCTGGGTAGCTGAAAGGTTAGAGAAGATTTATATCATGAGAGCTGAAATTTGATGAAATGATATGCTAAGGGTGGTTGAGGAGACATTGGCTTGTAAGCTGAAGTCTACATGTATGAGAACAGGGGAGAGAAAGTGACTATGATCTAGATATTGAATTCCTTGAGAAAAGAGGGGCACTGATCTGGTGGACGGATGATAGATTGCTTTAATAATGATTGGGATGGAATTACACCAACATTTTGAGTGAATTTCAAAGGAAGAAGGATCACAGAGGAATAGCAACAGAGAGAGGTTTCAGAAGTGTTGGTGGGATATCATAAAGAGCTAAACTTTTCTTGTTATTGTTTTTTAGAAGGCCAAAAAAAAAGATATCCAGGGGCCATTAATGTATATTTTGGAGAGGGTCAGATTTCCATAAATATAAAAAAATGGAAAAAATACGAACTGAAGAGTTATAGGATGATGTGAATTAGTTAATGATAGGGAAGAGGTTCCATAAAATACAGTGGAATGGGAGGATAAAGAAAAGTATGAATTGTAGATATTGTTGGGGAGAGACAGCAGGGGAAAATAATTTATTTCTATTACATTCTATACTAAATAATATGTATTTACATATATGTTATATGTCCCCATTAGAATGTGAGCTCCATAAGGGCAAGGACTATATTGTTTTTATTTTAATACATGCTTATTGGGTTGAGCTACATCTAATCTATCTCTTGTATGTATATGTTGTGTATGTGTATGTTGCAAAGTGACATACATATAGTAGGTACTTAAAAGATTTGTTGTATTGTGTATGTGTTTTTCATCCATTTTATTTTTATTTATTTTTTTTTAGTGCAGGTGGTTATTTCAATTTTACTTTAATTATTGTAGATTCCACCAAGAAGCCCTTGTAAATTTACAACAACAGCAGCAAGCAGAATCAAGATAGTGTCAATATACTATCCAAGAAAAAATATCACCATAAATACTTCCCATAACAAAATAATGCCATGAAAATAGAAAATTAAAAGTAAGCACAATAACTGCTATTGATAAATTGAAGTATTATTTTGAATATACTTCCAACATAGTATCAGACACTAAAATAGAATAGATTTGTGCTTTCCCTCACTGAGGTATTATTTCATTTGCTGATATAAATAAAAACATTATGTCAGAAAGTGACATAATACAGCAGTGAGGGAATATATGGATCAGGTCTGCTTTGGAGTGATACTATGTTTGGATTATATTCAAAATATTTAGTCTGTTTTTTGAGTAGTTACTTTGCTTTTTCACTTATCTATTTAAATAAGATTACTTTTTAAAGCTAAGCATTTTATTGTGATATATGTCTTTGAAATTTGGGGCACCACAAAACATAGAAGACAATATGATCCCTATTCTAAATTTGCAGACTGAAAATCCAGAATTTCAAAATTCAGAGATAAAACTCCCTTTCCCTTTTGTGCTAAAGGAAACTTTTCTAGTATGAAGTGGTCAGGCAACCCTTAATCACAAGTGTGCAACAGTAGACAGGATTTGCACATAGAAACCTATAGCAGATGGGTGTCCCTGAAGACAGGTGTTGGCTCTTTCTTCATCCTTTCATTATAGGTCACAGAGGCCCTTGGATAAAGTATGGCATACGAATGTTGTCCATTTTTTTCACCAGTTCGTGAAAAAGAGGAAAACGGGAAAAAAAGAAATGGTTGAGAGGGATGGGGATCATCTACAGTGAGATGCTACCCATTGCTTATCAAAGGAGAGGGTGTATAACAAGTCAAATTTAGCTCTTATGATGTTTTCAGGGACCTGTATAACACTAAGCATGCTCACAAACATACACATGCACCCCTCATCCTTTCCTCTGCCACTTTCCCTTTGTATTATGTTGTCTCAGTAGTGTTGAAAATCAAAATATTGACTAAGGACTCCTGGGTTGTGGAGCCAAGCTGTCAGAGTGGAGAAGCACTCAGCTGAACTCTCCCAACATTCTCTTCCAAAAAAACTTTAAAATAATACTTCAAATTGAAAGCTGGAGTGGCAGAGCCAACAAAAGGTCAGAATGAGATATTCTTCCAACCTAACACAACATACAAGGTTGCAAAGACAGATCTATGGAGTGGGGGAGAAGGATGGCCCAGAACTCAGGTGGATAAACTACCAGTGGTGGAGCTAAGTGATGGTGACAGAAGCAGTAGAAGCAGTAGCAACAGTGTCAGGAACTCTCAAGAAAGAGACAGTAAGGGGCCTAGCAAATGGTTAGAAAGAGATTACAGAGTACCCCTGTGCTAGCACTGGATGCAAGATCCAATGCTATTTGGATCTGCCCATATCCACTTCTGGGTCATAGTGCAAGGGCAGAGAGAAAAAGTTTTAGTTAAGGGGAAATGGAAGTTCTGAGTATGGTACCACTTCTGGCCTTAAGGGATCAAAGATTCTGAGGGCCAGTATTATTTCCAGTTCCAAGGGAAGAGGGGCCCTGAGGAGCAGTATCAATTGCACTCCCAGGGGTCCTTCCTGGTTAGGACTTTATACTAACAACAAAATCCAGTGGGAAGAAATAGAAAGCAAAATCCAATTTAAAATAAATGCAGCTAATATGAAATATTTGGGACTTTACCTGACAAGACAAACCCAAGAATCATATGAACACAGTTGCAAAACACTTTTCATACAAATAAAAAAAGATATAAACTGGAGAAATATTATTTTCTCATTGTTAAGCCAAGTCAATACAATAAAAATGACATTTTTCCTTAGTTTATTTACTTATTCAGTGCCATACCAATCAAACTACCAAAGACTTATTTTATAGATTTAGGAAAAAAAAAACTAGTAACAAAATTCATTTGGAAGAACACAAGGTCAAGAGTATCAAAGGAATCAATGAAAAAACCTGGAAAGACTTACATGAACTAATGCTGAGTGAAGTGAACAGATCCAGGAGAACATTTTACACAGTGATAGCAACATTATGTGATGATCAATTTTGATAGACTAACGCCCCCCCCCCCCAAAAAGGGCTATAGGCTGCATATCTGACACTTCTGATCAAGACCATTGAGTTGTTCCATTCCAGCACTCAGGTGCTCATCCAGATCTTTGTGAGGGAGGGAGGGAGAGAGAAGCAAGGAGACCTAACTGGGTTTTTAATGTAAATTGTATTTTATTTTTTCAATTACATGTAAAGATAGTTTTCAACATTCTTTTTTTAAGATTTTGAGTCCCATTTTTCCCCTCCCTTCTTCCTTTTTCCCTTCTCCAGGATGGCAAGCAATCTGATATAGGTTATACATGTGTAATCATGTTAAACATGTTTCCCCATTAGTCATGTTGTGAAAGAAGAAATGGAACAAAAGGAAAAAAAACACACAAAAAAAGAAAGTGAAAATAGTATGCTTCAATCGACATTCAGACTCCATCAGTTCTTCCTCTGGATGTGGATAGCATTTTCCATCATGAGTCTTTTGGAGTTGTCTTAGATGCTGGCATTGCTAAGAAGCTGCTCATCATTTCTTATCATGTAATAGTATTTTATTATATTCATATACCATAATGGTTCAGCCATTACCCAATCAATGGGCTGTTTCTTCCTTCTGGGCTTTATTGGTAACATATAGAAATGTGAAACATACTTTTAAACTTTCTTTGCTTTTATTGTTTTTTATGTGTTTTCTTTTGCAACATGTCTAATACAGAAATATGTTTTGCATGGCTTCACATGTACAATCAATATCAAATAGCTTGCCTTCTCAAGGAGGGAGAGGAATGGAATGGAGGGAGAGAATTTGGAACTCAAAATTAAAAAAAACCTTTGTTAAATTGTCTTTAATGCAATTGGGGAATATTTAATGAACTACTTAACAAAATAAATAAAATTAATTTATAAAACAATACTGGAATCAAGGAGAGGTCAACAAATATGTTAAGACCAGCATGAACATCAAAGAGATGGCTCCCATAGTCTCTTAGCAAGAAGTAGAACTACAGAAAAGGATACATCCCAGAATGGAGGGACTGAAACTGGGGGAATGAAAATGAGGTTCTCAACCCAAATGTGGAGATAGTCCCACTAAAGTGCAAATGCATGAGAGATGAGGTATATGATTGGGAGGGGAGATGGCCACCTTGTCCTCTTTGCCTTTATGATAAGGATGTCATAGTGATCAGAAAACTGGATTTGGAGATAGGTGACCTGTGTTCATTCAAATCACACATCTGTTACTGCTTCTGTTCATCATTTAATCATTTAATCTTTCTGGGTCTCAGTTGTTTCATCCTTAAAATGAGGAGGTTAGAGTATATATCCACTAGGGTCCCTTTAAGCTCTAATGCTATAATTACTTTGAAAAGAAGATTTTTTTCCAGCCAATTGGTTCATACTAATAATAGCTAACAATAATAATAGTAATAATAATAATAGCTAAAATTCATGTAAAATTTATTGTGTGCCAGGCCCTGTGATCAATGCTTTTCAATTGTTATCTCATTTAATCCTCACAACAATCCTGAGATGTTGGTGCTACTTATACTACCTATAATAAACTACTTATCTATATGATATACTCCAAGCCCTCCTTAGATACACTTAAGATTGTTTCCCTGAAAACATGCAAGTCTTGGCTAATTTGCTTATAATTTTTACCTGGTGTTTTTGATATACTTGCCATAGAAAATGGCACAAAGGGCATTCTAACATTGGCAAAATCCACAACTAGATGAAAAGTTTCTGTTTCTTTTCTCAATAATTTCCTGCTTGGGCTCTTTTTTTGTGGTAGCAAAGAATTGGAAATTGACGGAATGTCCATCAATTAGGGAATGGCTGAACAAGTTCTGATATATGAATGTGATGGAATACTATTGCTCTATAAGAAATGATGAGCAGGCAAATTTCAGAAATGCCTAGAAGCACATGAACTGATGCTGAGTGAAGTGAGCAGAACCAGGAGAACATTGTACATAGTAACAGCAACACTGTATGATGATCAACTATGATAGCCTTAGCTCTTCTCAGCAACACAATGATCTAAGACAATTCCAAAAGACTCATGATTGAAAAAGCTATCCACCTCCAGAGAACTATGGAGTCTGCATGCATATGAAAGCATACTATTTTCACTTTTTTTCATGTTTTTTTCCTTTCATTATGTTTCTTCTTTTACAACATATCTAATGTGGAAATATGTTTAACACAATTGCACATGTATAACCTATATCAGATTGCTTACTATCTTGGGAAGGGGGGAAGGGAAGGAGAGAGGGACAAAAATTTGGAACTCAAAATCTTATAAAAATGAATTATAAAAACTATCTTTATGTGTAATTGGAAAAAAATAAAATACTATTTAAAAAAACATAATAATTTCCTGCTCAAAATGTTCTAGAAGGGTCATATGGTGCTTTAGAGATCTTTTCTTTCTGGAACTCCTATGAAAGTTTGAGATCATGATTGGTGTTATGTGTGGGCCTAAGTAAATCAGAGTTCTCCTAAGCCACTGAACACCCCTAATTTAATTTCATTTGCTTTATTTGCTTGACACATTTTGAAAGCCTATTTCGGGTACCCCATATCTCTCCTCATTTCCTTATTCCATATGAGGTTTTAGGTTCTCAGAGGACAGAAATCTTATGTAATATCACATGCAAGGAGACACCTATTTTTTAAAATGCTAATAAGTGTAAAAGATGACAAAACATTAGTCAAAGGAACTAGGGACTTGGATTTTTAATTTGATTTAATTCAACCTTTATTAAGCAACTGCTGTGTGCAGAATACAGTGATCAATTTTGAGAGACTTACAAAGTTTACGTAATATGCCTTGCCAGCTTCAAGGTGGTTATAGTCTTTCATTTTTCCCCCCTTCTTTGAAATGTCATTTTTTTTTTTTGCTATAAATGTGGGCTTTTCTCCAAATTCAAATATTGAAGAACAGAATTTGGGATACAGGATTCCCACGAAATAAGCAACAACAGAAGTGCTCATGGTCATTGAGCCAGGTTATTCAGAAGTCTGTCTGTTCCTTGCCAAATCTAGTAGTCAGGATTGAAAATGGGACTCACAGAATTGGGAGTAGATGAATCCCTTTAGTAAGGTATTTTAATCACACTTTTCATTTTTGCTTCCTTTCCTTATTCTATGGCCCTATGGTGGTCATGGTGCTCAGCTTTTCTGTTTGCTAGACAGCTTGGTGATGTTGCTGTAGTTTTTATAAATCTTAATATGCTTTGCAGAAGTAAAGGATGGCATAATTTATCACAGTTGAAAATGCATTTTGTTCAATGACAGTATAATTAGACATTCTTTTCAGCAGACACATTAAATATATACTTATGCATTAGAGCTCCTGCACCATGGATCACTTTTGTTGATTTATTCTTTATCCTTGGATTCTTGCCTTCTGATAACCATATAAAAACACATTTCTATATTTAAAAATAAAAGCCAGAGAAGAATGGCTTCTGTATGTTAAAATATATACGAATAGCCTACATATATACACATATATATTTATACACATACATGTGTTGTATATATACATATACACACAAACACTTAGCGTTTGAGAACAGGATACAGATTGGCTCCATTTTTTCCTAGCTCAATAAACATTAATTATGCAGTGATCAAAATAATTTCCCATGCATAATGCTGACCTCATTCACTAGAGGGCAACAAAACCTCAGCTTAAGGAACCTCCACCTTCTGCTTTCAATGACAGGCAACATTTAATAAGATGCTGCATGGATTTTATAATGAATACCCTATTAATTTTACATAAGTGCAAAGTTACTTCTGAAAAACCAGTTAGGCTTTTGAATATACATGATCTGGGCTTCGCAACAGGTGTCAGGGACACTTATTCTAGTCATTGCAGCCACTCTGATGGCCTTATCAGTAGGTGTGTTCATTTGTGTGTGTATTATTGTTTGAGTGAAGTTATCCTACTGAGTTCCATTTCACAAAGTCCCCTTGGAATGATATACCGCCTTTGCAGATCAAAATGTGTGGATTTATCCACAGATCACAAAGCTAGCACTGTTCAAAAGACTTACATTGTACTGAAAGAAAATCCCCTGTTCTCTTGACTGGGCTTTCTTTTTGATCATGTGTTTTTTAGACGCCTCTTATGGTCTTACCTTTCTCATTTCTGCCTCTGAAGGATGCAGATTTTTAGAGAGCAGGTGTCCTCTTGGGCAGACTGTATTGGAACTCTTCGTTAGCAGTCTGGGATACTTACTGGGAAATTCAAAAATGAGTTGATCTCATCTTTACCAAAAAGGATTGAAGCTAATTAGTTTACTACTAGAGCTTATATTGACTTCACTAATGGAATTTTTAAAAGTTCACTTGATATAACAAAAATAGGCTACAGGATCATCTTTCTAGCTTGTAAAGGAGAAGGGATGCTTGTTTTGGTCTGTTGAGAAGAGCTTCATAAATACCAAGAAATTGATTTCACAGACCCAACCTATTGAAAAATAATTATACAAAGTTTTTTCTCTGTTAGTAGATATGTTCAAAACATCAGTAGATATTTTGAAAATGAAACAAAGCTTCCTTTTTTGAGTATCTTAGTAGAGTCTTCCCTTATACTGACAAAGACAAATTTTAGTTCCTTTTGTAATAACTTTTTCAGGCTGAGATGACTAAAGAAAGATTTCCCTTCCTAGCTGAAGCATGGCATTCTACAAACACCTTGGCTCAGCATTTCTAGGTTAGCTTCTGGATGCAGCTCTGGGCTTTTTTTTTTTTCTTTCCTTGGGAGTGAGTATTTTCTAAGAGCTGTTTGGATGTGGAGAATTGTATTATTTCACAGTGGAAAAGGATAGAGTGGGGGCAATGGCAAATAAATATATTTTTCTATTATACAGTTGACAGGCCCTTGGGACACAAAGCCCAAAGATTATGCAACCTTGACATATGTGCATGGCTCCAAGGGCTATTTCCAATGTGATCTTGGTGTCCTTATGCTCAAAGTCCTTAATCATCTGTCTTTGCGGAATCTGAAATACCCATTGGTGTCTTTTCTCTTTCTCTTTTTCCTTTCACTTTTTTCAGAAAGTAACATCTGGGGTTTGGAATGTCAGTCAGTAAGTCATTCAACAAGCATTTATTCAATGTTTACTATGTACCAGATGAATGTGTTGCAAGCAGTGGCAATGGCAGCAGTGGGTGAGCAGGTTTCTGGGGCCCCAGTTTCAGCCTGAATGCCTCCTTAACATGTCTGCCTCCTTACCAAACAGTGCAGCAGACAGGGCCCCTGCCCACTGAAGTATTTAACAATTTCCTTTGAAATGTAACTCATTATACAAAGCAGAACTAAATAAAAAATACTCCAGAGAGGCAACAGATTGTTAGATATAGATTAGATGTGGAGCCTAATCTTTCACAAGCATTAAATATTTAACATAATCACACCACAGGTGACAGGAAGACGTCTGCATTGTTTAATTAGACTTAATTAAACATAAGGAAAAAAATCTAATAATAATTTAGGTCAAGATTTGAAATTGATTACAAAACCTCCCCTTTTTGACGTACCTTTGTATTACATAACTGTGTCTCTTCCCTTTGTTAACTAGAGAGCCAGTGTGTAAGGGTTCAAACCCTAGGCAAAAGTAGATTGGGCCACTGGAGATCCCACAAGCTTAAACTAGTTGGCTGAAGATCAACTGATCTGTAGTTGTATGTAGTTACAGTCAATAATAATAATAATAATAATGATAGCTATCATTCAAATTTTTCTCTAAGGTTTGTGAAGCATTTTATAAACATTATCACATTTTATCTTCATAACAACTCTGGGAGGTAAATGCTATTATGATTCCCATTTTCGGATGAGAAACCTGAGACAGAGGTTACATGACTTGTCCAGAGCCACATAGTGAATGTCTGAAGCAGGAACTGAACTCAGTTCTTTATTTCAGGTCCAACATCCTATCCACTCTGTGTCACCTGCCTCTGTTCTTAGGGGCAATGCTTGTACTAAGTACTAACTCTAAGATCAGGAGTAAGTCGCTGAAACTCTGTTTGTCATCATCTGAGAAATGGGGATAATGATACTTATACTACTTATCTCATGAACTGGTTGAGTTTTGTGAACTGTACGTAACCTATAAAACTATATTATTGCTATCATCATATTTTTATTTAACAAGGACCAAGCTGGCTATATTCAGAGAGTCACATTAATGCAAGATTGCTTATCAGTTGAAGAATTATTGCTCCAGATCGCAGTGTTAGTGTTGGTATGGATCTTATAGGTGAGAAAACTGAGACCTAGGTAGGTACAGTGAATTGACCAAGATCACATTGCTCATAAGTAGGAAAGACACTATCCAAACCTTGGTCTTCTGACTCTTAATGAAACTTCAGTGTCTTCTGACTCTGCAATGCTTATTTTTGACCATAGCAATTTCAAAAAATCATCTGCTTAGGAGTGGGTATAGTACCTCCAAATCTTTTGAAGTATTGAGGAAGTATTGTTTCCTAGAAATTAGGGAATATGATTATGATTTTAGGCATTAAGTGCACTAACATTGGGGTTTGCTTATAATTCACATTTATGATTTAAGTTAAATGGGGGGAAAGGCAGTTTAAAAGCTACTGTTCAATGATAGAAGGTTTACACAGAACATTTTGAGTCATCTTCTGGCTACATTGCTGAAATATCTTCCAATACTAATTATGCCTAAAAACTGTTTTAAGTGCAGTTGAATATAAATACTATATACAAGAAAACTTTAAACTTTATTACTTAATACTGTAATAATAAACTTTAATAACACTAACTGCTAGAGATAGTGAAGTTATTATTTTAATTACCCACATCGTATGTCCCTGTAATGAAATAAGAGAGAATATAACATTAAGCCTAGGCAGTCTCCCCTGCGTCAATCAGGTAATTATAAACTAGCATAGGTACCTTTAACAATACACATTTTTTCATGTGAATGTCTCTTTCTTGTTGATAGGTACCTTGTTTCCCAAGTCATGTTCAGAAACATAAGCTTTAACGGCTTATTCTCAAAAGGAAGTTAGGAGATCTGTAGATATGTTACTTTTTTTTATGACAGATGGATGGGAGTTACAAACTCCCATTTGCTTGAAGGCACAGGATCTGTTACCCAGAATCCCATTGAAATGAATGTTTCTGCAATGACAAAGTGAAACATATAGAGGATTGTTTACAGAAACCCCATAGGCTATTCTGTTCTCCTAAATATCTGCAAATACATTTCCATTTATTAGTAGAGTCATAGCTAGATTGGGCACTGCATATGTGAAGGCCTGCTAGAACAGAGTCACCTTGGAATCTTTTTTCTTCTAAATGCCTTTGCACATTTTTCTTTTGAAATCTGTCTTAGATTTTTTCCCTTCCTCTCAGTTTCGATTATCAATTAAGTTCTGGCCTTGGATAGACTCTGGTCACCTTATGCTTTTACTGCTACAAAAGCCTTTTGGCTGACCTCAATGCCTTTCTCATCTTTAATTTTTTCCACTAATTTTCCTTAAATATTGTTTGCAACACATCATTCCCTGCTTTAAAAAGCTCTGGTGTTCTCTATTTCCTATGAGACACATTCTAAACTATTAGCCTATTTTTCAAGACCTTCCAAAATTTGGCCATATGTTATCTATCCAAATGTATCTCCCACTATACACCAACCTAAGTTCATACATAAAACTCTACTAATAATGTTCCCTCATTCTGTAATGACCTTCCCTTTTCTCTCAATTTATTTTAATCCTATCAAAGAAGTCAATAAATATTCCATAAATCAAAATCAGAGGAAAAATAATTTGCAGAGAAATGGAATGGTTCACATATTTTACTTGGAAGGTCAAAAAGAGGAGTTGGTTTTTATCATATATTCCAAGGTAACAGGGAGCACTATTTCTTCAGAAATGTCATCATCTTCTATTTCAGTATACATGATAAACATTTGCAAAGAGACCACCATGATGATAATTGCAAATTTTAAGCCAACATCAGTTGAAGAAGATAAGGAAGTAAAAAGGATAGGAAGACTCTCAAATTTCGAATTATATTACAAAGAAGTAATCATTAAAACTATTTGGTAATTGGATAGGAGAAGTTAAGTGGCATAGTAGTTAGAGTACAAGACCTGGAGTCAGGAAGACTTGAGTTCAAATATGGCCTCAGATACTTACTAGCAGTGTGACCCTGGGCAACTCACTTAACCTTTATTTGCTTCAGTTTCCTCATCTGTAAAGTGGAGACAACAATAGCACCTATCTTTTACAGTTGTTGTGAGGACTAAATGAAGATAATAATTGCGAAGAGCCTAGTACAGTGCCTGGCATATAGCCAGTGTTAGGTAAGCGTTAGCTATTATTAGCTGTTATTACTGGAGGGGGAAAACTAAAGTAGGTTAGTGAAAGAAACTAGATAAACAAAGAATCAAAGACACTTAAAAGTATTTTAGCATTTGGTAAACCCAAAGACACAAATTAGTTAGTGAAGGACTCCCTTTTTACAAAGAACTATTGGGAAAACTTGAAAACAATTTGGTAGAAATTATATTTAGACAAATATCTTACACCATATGCCACATTGCCTCAGAATGCATACATGAATATAAAACCTGAATATAAAAGTTAGCATCATAAAAAATGTTACAAGAGAACAAGATCAGGTACCTTTGACAACTATATATAGGAGAATCTTTAACCAAAGAGAGGAAGGAAGAAGTCTTAAAATAAAATAGACAATTTTGATAATATACATAAAATTAAGATGCTTTTGCACAAATAAAATTATTTATTACAAAATTAGAAGGTAAAATGATAGAGAAGGAAGGATATTTACATCAAATATAATTGATTAAAAGTAATATATCATTGCTTCAAGGGCCAAAACATATAGAACTTGATGCAAATAAATATAACCCATATTTCAAAACCAATTTGCATTGAGCTATTCTTGCAGCCCAAGACAACATAGGAAGTTGGAAAGGGAAATCTCTGGGAAGGGGGTGGAGGCTGACCTAGAGCCCACGTGGATAAATCACCATTGGTGTAAGCAGGTGATTATTATAGAAGTGGCAGCAGTTTCAGGATTTCACAAGTCAGAGATGGTAAGGTGACCTAGGAACTGTTTAGAAAGATATTATACATTACCATGTAGTAATACTAGATGCAGGACCAGACACTGTTTGACAATTCTATTGCCTGTACCAACTTCTAAATCATAATTCAAGGGCAGAGAGGAGCATTTTCAGTCCAGAGAGTGTAATCCCTAAGGAACAATATTGCTTTAGGTCAGAAGAGATTGGAGACCCTGAGGAACAGTGTCACTTATGGTCCCAAGGGATCAGAGACCCTGAGGAATAGTATTATTTTCAGTCCCAAGGGTACAGGGGCTTTTCCTGAGTAAAGACCAGAGGGGAGAGCAATAGCCACACCTCTCCCCCAATCACTACACCTTAGAAACACCAAAAATTTCCAACTCCCCAGAATTAGCTCTGAAAACAGCAATGTGAAAAAAAAAAGCCTGAAGCATGTGACAGAGTTTCCTTTCTCTCCCTCACCATGTGAGGAAGAGAGCCTATCATTAATACAAAATTACAAATCAAGAAATGGGGTAGAAAAATGAGCAAACAACAACAACAAAAGCTTGACCATAAAAAGCTAGTTATGGTAGCTATAGTAGAAAGGCCAAGACATAACCTCAGAAGAAAACAATGAAGTCAAAACAGCTACAAGTAAAGCCTCAAAGAGAAATTTGAATTGGATACAGCTGAACAAGAATTCCTGGATGAGTTAAAAATGAATTTCAAAATCAAATAGAGCTGTAGAGCAAAATTTAGGTAAAAAAATGAAAGCAAAGGAAGAAAATTATGAAAACACAGTTAACAACTTGGTAAAAGAGGCACAAAAATACTAAAAAAAAGTAACACTTTAAAAATTAAATTGGCCAGATAGAAAAAGAAGTACAAAAACTCAATGAAGAAAGTAATTCCTAAAAAAAGTTATAATTAGTCACCTGAAAGCTAATGACTCCATGAAGCAATAAAGCAAAGTTTAAAAAAATGAAAATGAAAGAAAAAATGAAATATCTCATTGGAAAAACAACTGGCCTGGAAAAAAGATCAAGGAGAGACAGTTTAAGAATTATAGGGCTACCTGAAAGCCATGATCAAAGAAAGAGCCTAGATATTATATTTTAAGAAATTATGAAAAAAAACTGCCTTGATATCTTAGAAGTAGATAGTGAAATAGAAGTTGAAAGACTCCATCAATCACCACCTAAAATATATCCCAAAATGAAAACTCCTAGGAACACAATAGCCAAATATTTTCCATCATTACCATATCTAATTTCCCCTTTTGTCAGTGAATAAAAATGTTTAGTTCCACTTTATCAATCCCTTCCTAGGCCTCATCCCAGTCCCCAATCCCTGCCTGCAGAGTATACTAAGAGATGCTGCATTGTAGTCCCACCAAAATGTACAAGTCACCTGAATTCCAAGAAGTCCAGCTACAGAGGTCAAAAGAACAAGTAGAGGAAGTGATGGAATCTGGGATTCAAAAGGATGCTTTTCACTGTTTCACTGTTATCCTTTTGGAAGTCCTTTTTCTGTGTTCAGTTTGGTCCCCTTGTCAATGTGTGAGCAGGATGTCTCTTCAATGAGCACACTGTCTGTAAAAGGAAGCATCAAGATAAATATGCTCAGGATAGTGTGTTCCTTCAGGCATGTTGCAAGAGTTCAGTTTGCCCTCAGCTGTGTGAAGGAAAATAAGTAGGAAAAGGGATTTTTGTTCCTTGGAAACATATACAAATAACTCTATTTGCTTTCTTTGGAGAAGCTCCCACTTTGTCAAAGATCCAGAAACTGGGTGTTCTTATGATTTCAACATAAATTTAAAATAATTGTTCGCATAGTTAAAGGCAGGGAGAACTGAAGCTTTAATGGGCACAAAGAAGCAGATGTCAAAAG
Organism: Vombatus ursinus; assembly: GCF_900497805.2. Taxonomy (NCBI): domain Eukaryota; kingdom Metazoa; phylum Chordata; class Mammalia; order Diprotodontia; family Vombatidae; genus Vombatus; species Vombatus ursinus. The sequence goes on from NW_020940358.1 coordinate 10,242,618, forward strand.
GAGGTAACATTAAGAGGGTTCCCGAATACCCTAGGCTGGGCTTTGCTGCACAGAGACAGCATTAGGAGAAGTAAAAAGGGCCCTTATGGCCTGACATGGTGCTCTCGACTGTGTGGTTGACACTCTCTGACTGCAAAGGATAAGATTATAATTTCACTTGAAAACTGCCAACACTTCAGCAGATGTGTCAATATCTAGCTAGGACTGCTTTTCAAAGGATAATGGGGACAATGGTCCATAGGAAAAGGGGAGATCAATGATATTCCCCAGCTCAGTTTTGCCATTGCAAACCACTTGGAGAAGAGAGACATGTATGAAATGAGTGGGATTATCTGACTTGGCATCAGGGACAGAAAAGGATCATAGATTTAAAGTTGTAAGAGACCTTAGAAGTCACTTAGCTCAACCCCCTCATTTTGCAGATGATGAAACTAGATAAGGTCTAGAGAAATTAAATAACTTGACCAAAGTCACACAGATGGTGAGTAGCAGAATTAGAATTAATCATCAGGTTCAAATTCAACACTCTTTCCACACTATGATAAAGCAAGCTTTTTCTGATAGAGAAAATGTGGATGATTAACTTGGAGTCAGGGCAAGTCCTTTATGTAGTTAGTGGCACAGTTTACTTTGAGAAACACCTGCCTCCATATCTCAAAATATGCTACCATTAGAGTTACTCCCATTGGATAAGGCAGTAGTCTCAAAACCTTTTTTGTTTTATCACATACATTTATCAGTTTAAAAAAAAGGGGGTCATGTGAACTTTATGTTTACTGATTTATAAATTATACATATTACTTTGTAACTAATGATTTATGTACATTATGAAACACACAAAAATAAAAATAATAAAGGATGAAAATAATATTTGGTCCTAGATTCAATAAGAGTACTGGAGTTTATTGAATAAGACAGCAATATGGTCAAAGCTGCATTTTAGGAAAATCACTTTGGCAGCTACAGACAGGGTGGATTGAAAAGGAGACTTGAGGCAGTGTGATGTATAGCAAGGCTATTACCATAATCTAGACAATAAGTTACAAGGGCCAGAATTAAAATAGTGGTTATGTGAGTAAAGATAAGGGTAAAGATGTCAGAGATGGTATGGTGTTAGGAATTACTTATTTGGATTGAATATGTAGGGTAAATGAGAGCGAGGAATCCTGGACTCAGGACAACGCCAAGGTTTTGAATGTGAGTGACTGGTGGTAGTTCCCTCAATAGTAATTGAAAAGCCCAGAAGAAAGGTGGATTGAAGAATAAAGAGGATGGAATGACATTTGTTAGGCAGATCAAAACCCATCTATGCCTTCTTCTCTCGTGCAACTGACTTGGCCTGCCAAAAATGGGAAAGGGATTTGAGTCAGGGTCTTACTCTTTTGCCACTGCCCTAGAATATGGAACTATGCATTGGGATGGCTGCAGCAAAAGGTAGTCTGTGTTCAGGGTGTGGGTATTCTGAGGAGGGAGTATTTTTCCAATGGTAGCCACTAAGTCATGGCTACCCAGGGCAGAAGGGGAGAGGTTGGAGGTTTTTACAGCTGTAGGAGACACGGGAGTGTTGGGCAATGATGGGTGATAGGAGGTGTATAGTTGTAGCTATAGCACCCAAAGTTGATTACTATGTAGAACGTAAGATAAAACCAGGGGTATGTTGGTAAATGTTTAATAACCAATTCTCCAGGGGGAAAAATGTTCATTTAATAGTCTTTTAAGTTAATTTGTATTATTAACATTTTCTTCATCACTTTCTTAAATCTACAACCCACAAAACAATAAATCAAGCCCTGATTTTTGCCAGTCCTCCAGTTTTGCCAGTAGCTTTGCCAGTTTCCAGGATGTAAATAATCACACTGAAAACTTCACAATCTGTTCCCTGAAACTAGAAATCCACCTGAGTTAGCTCTAGTACACCCCTGGATATAACCTATCTTCCCACCTTCAGATTGGTTGACCACTTATTTTCCCTTTACAGTCATGCCTCAGCCTCTCAGGTATGAAGGGATTCCCACTTGGATCCCACTGGGATAAAATATTACAAGTCTTTGAGGAAAATAAATGTTTCCTGAGAAATGTTAACTTTTGTGGCTATATAAGACACATGGGTCCTGGGCCATCCCCTAAAATCTTCAAATCCAAGTCATGCTCCTCCCTTCATTAATCTTTGCCACCATGTTTCCTTATTCTGGGCTACCTCTCACTGAGTCCTCCATTGCAGGGAAAGGACACAGCTTTCCCCTCTTCTTCTTTTTTTTTTAATCTCAATCTCTCTCTGTGTCTTTCTGTCTCTGTCTCTGTCTCTGTCTCTGTCTCTGTCTCTGTCTCTCTCCAGCTTTTACTATAAACTTAGCAATTATCAACCAAAAAAAATTTAAATATAAAAATTGTAAAAGGCTTATGTTTGAAATAATAAAATTCTGTACATATAGGTTTTTGTTTTGTTTGGTTTGGTTTTGCTTTTTGAGACTGGATCTCCATATCTCACTCTGGCTAGAAGTGAAGCAGCCACTCACCAGCCAGCTCCTGGTGTTAATCTATGGAGAAACTTTAACCTGTTCTATTTTTCTGACCCGGCCTGATTCATCCTTTTGTGAACAGCTTCATGGTCCTCCAACACTGGGGCTCACCATATCGGTGTCAAATTTAATGCAGACACTGTCAGTTTTATTGGTACTGTGGCTAAGAGATCTTTGGAACTCAAACAATCCACCAACCTTAGCCTCCTCAAATAGCAAAGTACAAATGTGTGCCACCTTTTAGAGCCTACATACAATTAAAAAAAAGTATATATTAAATGTAACAAAATAATGACAAATTGTCCTATTTATTTGAGAATACAAGTATTTTTTTCAGTTTCTTGAGACTTTAAAGAGATGTTGGATGTATATTGAGACGTGACTTAGCCCCTAAAAAAAATCAAAAGATGACCTTAGTTGTGAATACCATCTGGCCTATAAAAGGTATCAGGACATTTCCCTGGTAATCAGTAGAGTAGGCATATTAACAAGCTGACTCTTGAGAGTAGATAACAAAGTATAAAATATGTGATGTTGATATATGCAGAAGACAGAGAATGTTGGTTTGAGCAACTGTATGGAAATAGAAGAAGAGCTTCATGCAACCATGAGGAAACTCATTGAATATTAATTTGTGTGAGATGAACTATATGTTAGAGGAGTATGACTCTCCAGGCTATCCAAGGCCACATTTCAAACTCTGATTCTGTGATCATAGGAAGAGAGGGACTCTCAAGGTATAGGCATCTAGGTGAATGTGTTCTAGGACAAGGAGAAGGTAGGATGTTTGTTCCTGGGATCTAGAACTGATTCCTATAGGAAAGATAACAACATTTTGGGATGACAAATAGCTTAAGGGCATAGGGTCTCATCTTTGAAGGTCCTTCAGTTGAACTATTAAATGGAGATCCAGTGGTGGACTGGCATATCTCTGAACCCTGGAAGCATCCACACACAAAAAAGAGAGCTTCATTCAGAGGAGCTGATAAGTGAGGCACAATCACACCCACTGCTGAGGGTGTGGGCTTGAGAGAAAGAAGAAAGAGAATGAGTTTATATGGGTCATTTAAGCTTGGCCTCTTCAATCATAATGCCGTATCAGGTTTTCTAAACACTTTTAGTGTTAAAACTGCAAGAGAATGATGAGTTTTAAATGATATACGAAAGGGAAAAGTTTTAGTTACCAGTGTGTATGTATGTATGTATGTGTGTATATATGTATACATCTAAGTGTTTATGTATGTGTGTATATATATGTACACATCTATGTGTTTATGCATGTATGTATATATGTATACATCTAAGTGTTTATATATGTGTGTATATATGTATACACATAAGTGTATTTTACATCCATAATAATATATACTACACACACATGTGTATACACAAATATATACACATATGTATATATGTACACGTACATGTATGTATACATATATATAGCTCAAATATAGTAAGTGACTTTCCCACAGTTTTACAACCATTATTAAAAGCAGAAGGTGAACTCAGATTTTCATGACTGCAAATGTAATGTCTCCTAAGGGTTTCTTTCTCTCGCCCATTAAGGCCTTATCATCTACTACCTCTACTCAAATTAGTTAATTAGTTTGTTGGTGACCCTGGGCCTCTTGGAAAAATCCTGAAGGAATAAGAATAGATGGCATTAATTGTAGGAAGAGATAAAGAGAGAAAGTTAAAAAAAAACAAAACAGCAACAATAATTGGGCTCTTAAAAGTGAGAATAGTTCTACATACAGATCTGGCCAGGTCAGTGCAGTAGTGATGCTTGTTCAGTAGAAAAAGATAGGTCAGTTAGGACAGATGGGAATGCCACTGTATACCGTAAGGTAGGCAAGAACTAAAATAATTTGAAGGGAGGTCTTCCAAAATGGACAGGTTCCAAAATTCTGGGAACTACAAGCAAACTTTAAAATGTTTATTAAGTGCTGCCCTGCCCTTCTTGGAGTCCCTACTGGGAGGAAAAGAGAAACAGAGAAGACATAGAAGCAATGCCTCATGTTTGTACCCATTATCTTTACATCTCTTTGGTCCTCAGTGGAGGGCTCTGAGAGGAATCCCATTCTGTTTTATTTCATCCTATTTCATCACTATCTGTGAGTGAAGAGTGAGTCTCTAAATCTTAAAAGTAAGCCTTCTCAGGTAGTTTGCCTTTCAAAGTCACCGCTGAGTTTGTGATTAACTTATTTTATACATTTGCTGCTAACACCTGTATTTCCAAGAAATCCAAAGCAATTTATTTGGGAGATGAATTCAAGCCCTTGAACAAACTGCACAGAGAATTATGATTGAGGATGAAATTCAAGAAGAAATGAAAAGTTGTAATGGAGTTCAATAAGTCTTGAGCTATTTGCTATTTTTATAAGTGAGGTGGCAGAGATCTATGCTATCTGAATGGTTACCATTGTAGTTTTCTTCACTACCACAGCCTTTTTTTTCTAAAGATCTCAATAAAAGTTCCTTGTTATGTCAGAAACAATACAAATGCTGGAGTTATTTAGCATTTCATTTCTCTTTAAGCCTGTTTGGCATATTAAAAATGGCATGTCTAACATGGCACACTGAGCCAAGGGACATTTCTTCAACTCTTTTTGTTAGTGTTCCAAATCATGAGGCCTATAAAATTCTTCTTTCATTGCCAAATCTACATTGGCTTACCCTCTACTTCCCAAATAGTACCACCTATTTGTAGAACATCTTTTCCCCCCCAAAGGATAGCAATCTGATGCATTGGGAGGAGCCCTGGACTTTGAGTTGGGAGCTCTGGCTTTAAATCCCTTTCAACTTGAGGCACTATGATAATTTATGAAACATTATCTTATACCTGTGACCTATTTTACCTTCCCAAAAGCCCATCATGGCAGATATTATGATTACTGTTTCATAAATGACTTAATTGGGACCCAAAAGAATTAAGTTATTTTTCAATATTTACCTATCAAGTTAGGCACAGAGCTAGGAATGAATGCACACCTTCTGGTTCCCAATCCTCTATTATTTCATATATATCATTCTACTTCCTCTTTACTTTTCTTCACCTACTTTCTAAAGGAAAAAAAATAAGAAAAATGACACCTTGCATACTCTACAAATATAGATTTCACTTCTTACCACCCATAGTGAGAGTTGAAAAGGGGAGAGGGGTTTGAGAGGCAAAGTACAAGATTTCCTTTTTGCATGTTGTTCAGTTGTTTCTGTCCTGTCCAACTCTTCTTGAAACCATTTGGGTTTTTCTTGGCAAAGATACTGGAGTGGTTTGCCATTTTTTTTCTTTTCTTTCTTTCTTTCTTTCTTTCTTTCTTTCTTTCTTTCTTTCTTTCTTT
>NW_020940358.1:10248490-10294525 GCF_900497805.2 Vombatus ursinus
TTTCTTTCTTTCTTTCTTTCTTTCTTTCTTTCTTTCTTTCTTTCTTTTTTTTTTTTGACTAGGCAATGGTTAAGTGACTTGCTCAGGGTCATACGGCTAGTGAGAGTTATGTGTCTGAGGCCGGATTTGAACTCATGTCTTCCTGACTTTAGGGCCAGTGCTCTATCTCCTGTGCCGCCTAGCTGCAATGGTTTGCTATTTCTTTTTAAGGCCCACAGGGTTAAGTGACTTGCCTTGGTCATATAGTTAATAAATGTCTGAGGCCAGGTTTGAACTCAAGAAAATGAGTCTTCTTGACTCCAGGTCTAAAATTCTATCCACTGTGCCACCCAGTTGCCTTCTTTTTGCATATCCCTTCCTGATTTTTATCAGATCCATTCCATTTTTTTTTAGGGCTTAGAAATGTGAACCAGTATTAGTTGTTCTATAGCAATTCCTAATCACATAATTCACTGATTTTTTTCAAAAAAAATTTAGTGAGTCTACAATATGGAAAAGCTACGCTAGGCAATGAGAGAGACATTAAAGAAACAAAAGGAATAATTATTGCCTTCCAACTCCCTACAGCTTCATATTAGGATAGCCCATTGGGAGTGCTATAACTCCCCAGTGGAACATTCTCAGTTGGAGTTGCATGCATGCATATGGAAGTTTGAGGTGGGCCTGCTTCTAGGAATGCATAATGGAGGGACCCTCCCCTCTTCCTTGTTAAGCAAAAATAACCTTTGACTAGTCTCCACCAGCCTTGATGACTCAGGGGGGTTCATACTGTGTAGTGACAAAATAATTTAATTGGATGCTGAACCATGAATATGCTAAAAGGCAAATTTCTGCCCCTCAGGCTTCTTCTTGTTCTTCTTGTTCTTGTTCTTGTTCTTCTTCTAATATTTATTTCATTAAACATTTCCCAATTGCATGTTAAATTTTTTAAACTATATTTTATTTTTTAATAATGAATTTATTTATTTTTAGTTCTCAACATTCACTTCCGTAAGATTTTGAGTTTTAAATTTTCTCCCCCTCTCTTTCCTCCTCCCTCCCCAAGAGAGCATGCAATCTGATACAGGCTCTACATATACATTCATTTCAAACATATTTTCACATTAGTCATGATGTAAATAAAAGTTAGAACTAATGGAGGAACCATGAGGAAGAAGAAACAAAACAAAGCGGCAAAAGAAAAGGAGAGCAAATAGTATGCTTCCATCTGCATTCAAACTCCCTACTTCTTTCTTTGGATGTGGATAGCATTTTCCATCATGAGTCTTTTGGAGTTGTGTTAGATCCTTGCATTGCTGAGAGGAGCTAGGTCTATCAAAGTCAGTCATCACACAATGTGGCTGTTACTCTGTACAATGTTTTCCTGGTTCTGCTCATTTCACTCAGCATCAGTTCATATAAGTCTTTTCAGGTTTTTCTGAAGTCCACCTGCTCATCATTTCTTATAGAACAATAGTATTCCATTACATTCATAGACCACAACTTGCTCAGCCATTGCATAATTGATGGGTATCCCCTCAATTTCCAATTCTTTGCCACCACAAAACAAGCTGCTATAATTAGTTTTATACATGTGGGTCCTTTTCCCATTTTATGATCTCTTTGGGATACAGACCTAGAAGTGGTATTGCTGGCTAAAAGGGTATACACAATTTTATAGCCCCTTGAGCATAGCTCAAATTGCTCTCCATAATGGTTGGATCAGTTCACAACTCCACCAACAATGCATTAATTTTCCCACATCTTCTCCAACATTCATCATTTTCCTGTTTTGTCATGTCAGCCAATTTGATAGATGTGATGTGGTACATCAGAATTGTTTTGATTTGCATTTCTCTAATCAATAGTGATTTAGAGCGTTTTTTCATATGACTATAGATAGCTTTAATTTCTTCCTCTGAGAACTACCTGTTCATATCCTTTAAACATTTATCAATTGGGGAATGATTTTTATTCTTATAAATTTGACCCAGTTCTTTGTATGTTTTAGAAATGAAGCCTTTATGAGAGACACTGGCTGTAAAAATTATTTCCCAGCTTTCCTCTTCCCTTCTAATCATGGTTGCATTGGCTTTGTGTAAAAAAAAACCTTTTCAATTCAACATAATCAAAGTCATCCATTTTGCATTTCATGATGTTCTCTATCTCTTATTTGGTCATAAATTCTTCCCTTCTCCATAGATCTGATAGGTAAGCTATTCCTTGATCTCCTAGTTTGAGTATATTATCAGTCTTTATATATAAATCATGTACCCATTTTGACTTTATCTTGGTATAGGGTATAAGATGTTGGTCTATGCCTAGTTTCTACCATACTATTTTCCAGTTTTCCCAGCAGTTTTTGTTAAATAGTGAGTTCTTATCCCAGAAGCTGGGGTCTTTGGATTTATCAAATAGTAGATTACTATAGTCATTGAATGTAGTATCTTACATACATAACCTATTCCACTGATCCACCACTGTATTTCTTAGTCAGTACCAAGTAGTTTTGATGACTGCTGCTTTATAATACAATTTAAAATCTGGTACAGCTAGGCCACCTTCCCTTGCATTTCTTTTCATTAGTTCCCTTGATATTCTGGACCTTTTGTTCTTCTTGATGAATTCTGTTATTGTTTTTTCTAGCTCTATAAAATAATTTTTTGGTAGTTTGATTGGCATGGCACTGAATACGTAAATTAATTTAGGTGGAATTGTCATTTCTATTACATTAGCTCAGCTTACCCATGAGCAACTGATATTTTCCCAATTATTTAGATCTGACTTTATTTGTGTGAAAAGTGTGTTGTAATTGTGTTCATATAGTTCCTGAGTTTGTTTTGGGAGGTAGACTCCCAAATATTTTATAATGTCTACAGTAACTTTAAATGGAATTTCTCTTTCTATCTTTTGTTGTTGGGTTTGTTAGTAATATATAGAAATGCCAATGATTTATGTGGGTTCATTTTATATCCTGCAACTTTGGTAAATTTGTTTATTGTTTCATCTAATTTTTTTACTTGATTCTCTAATTTTACATCATAACATCTGCAAAGAATGATAGCTTTGTTTCTTCTTTGCCTATTCTAATTCCTTCAATTTCTTTTTCTTCTCTTATTGCTAAAGCTAGCACTTCTAATACAATATTGAATAAAAGGGGTGATAATGGATATTCTTGTTTCACCCCTGTTCTTATTGGAAATGCTTCTAGCTTATTGCCATTATATATAATGCCTGCTGATGGTTTTAGATAGATGCTACCTATCATTTTAAGGAAGACTCCATTATTCATATGCTTATAGTGTTTTTAATAGGAGTGGCTGTTACATTTGTTAAATGCTTTTTCTGTGTCTATTGAGGTAATCATATGATTTCTGTTAGTTTTATTGTTGATATGGTCAATTATGCTGATAGTTTTCCTAATATTGAATCAGCCTTGCATTCCTGGTATAAATCTTATCTGGTCATAGTATATTATCCTTGAGATAAGTTGCTGTAATCTCTTTGTTAATGTTTTTATTTACATTTTTTGTATCTATATTCATTAGGGAAATTGATCTATAAATTTTAAACAATAATTTTTTAAAAATGAGTTCAAAATTATTTTCCTCTGTTTCACCATTCCTGTCCTCCTAGAGAAGGCAAGCAACATGATATATACAAAACATATTTCCATATCATCCCTGTTGCAAAAGAAAACAGATAAAAAATAAATCAAGAAAAATGAAGTTAAAAAAATCTGCATTCAGAACTCATCAAATCTCTCTTTGGAGTTAGATAAACATGTTTCATCATGGGTTTTTTGGAATTGTCTTGGATCTTTCATTATATTGATTAGAATAACTAAGTCTTTCACAGATGATCGTCCTTAAAATATTGATGTTTCTGTGTGCAACATTCTCTTGGTTCTGTTCACTTAGGTTTGCATAAGTTCATGTAAGTATTCTCTTACATGAAAGCAACTCTTTCACCATTTCTTATAGTATAATAGTTTTCCATCAAAAACATACACCCCAACTTTTTCGGTCATTCTCCAATTAACGAATATCCCCTTGAGTTCCAATTTTTTGCCTCCACAAAAAGAGCTATTATAAATATTTTCATACATGTAGATCCTTTTCCCTTTTTTTTGGATATCTTTGGGATATAGACCTAATAGTGGTATTGTTGGGTCAAAGAGTATACCCAGTTTTATAGTCCTTTGGGTATTATTCCAAATTGTCCCACAGAATAGTTGGATCAGTTCACAACTTCAACAGTGCATTAGTATTTTCCAAATTTATTTTATTTTCCAAATTCTCTCTAATATTTGTGATTTCTATTTGACTTTAATCTTTTCATCAGGAGTATTTGAAAATCCTCTATTTCATTAAATATCCCTTTTCCTCCTGAAGGATTATACTCAGTTTTGCTGGGTAGGTTATTCTTGGCTGTAATCTTAGCTCTTTTGCCTTCCAGAATATTATATTCTAAGCACTCCTCTCCTTTGATGTGGTAGCTGCTAAATCTTGTGTTATCCTATTTGTGGCTCATCAATATGTGAACAGTTTCTTTCTGCTGCCCTGGAATTTGGCTATAATGTTCCTGGGAGTTTTCATTTTGGGATCTCTTTCAGGAGGTGATCAGTGGATTTCTATTTCTATTTTATTCTCTGAATCTAATATATCAGGGCAGATTTCCTTTATAAGTTCTTGAAATATTGTGTCTAGATTTTTTTTAAACAAGGCCTTCCAGTAGTCTAATAATTCTTGAATTATTTTTTTCTCAATTTATTTTCCAGGTCAGTTTTTTTTCCAATGAGATAGTTAACATTTTCTTTTATTGTTTTCATGCTTTTGACTTTGTTACTATTTCTTCATGTCTCATGGAGTCATTAGCTTTTATTTGCTCAATTCTAACTTTTAAAAATTAATTTCTTCAGTAAGCTTTTATACCCTTTCCCCTTATTTCTCCAACTCTGCTTTTTAGGTAGTTCTTTTCTTCACTGAATTTTTGTATCTCCTTTTCCATTTGGCCTATTCTGCTTTTTAAGGAGTTATCTTCTTCAGTATTTTTTTGTCTCTTTTACCAAGCTGTCAATTCTCTTTTCATAATTTTCTTACATCACTCTTATTTCTTTTCACAATTTTTCATCTACCACTCTTACCTCTTTCTTAAACTCTTCTAGGAATTTTTGTTGAGCTTATGTCCAATTTGCTCTTCTTTCTTTGAGGTTTTGCTTGTAGCTATTTTCACATCATCATCTTCTTCTGAGTTTGTGTGCTGATCTTCTCTGTCATGTAGTAGCTTTTTATGGTTAATTTTTTTATTAATTTTTTTTGATTTATCAATAATCACTTCCATATTCTTTTGAGTTAAAATTTTTCTCCCCCTTCCCACCACCCTCCCCAAGATGGCACACAATATGATATAGGCTATACATTTACATTCATATTAAACATATTTTCACATTAGTGATGTTGTGAGTAAAAATTAAAACCAATAGGAGAAGCCAACAGAAAGAGGAAACAAAACTCAACAGAAGAGAAAAAAATAGTAATTCGACTTCCATAGTTCTTTCTTTGGATGTAGATAGCATTTTCCATCACAAGGCCTCTGGAGATGTCTTATATCCTTGTATTGCCAGGAAGAGTTAAGTTTATCAATATTAGTCATCATGCAACGTGGCTGTTATTGTGTACAATGTTCTCTTGGTTCTGCTCACTTCACTCAGCATCAGACCATACAAGTCTTTCCAGGTTTTTCTGAAGTCAGCCTGTTCATCATTTCTTATAGCACAATGGTATTCCATCACATTCATATACCACAACTTGTTCAGCCATTCCCCAATTGATGGGCATCCTCTCAATTTCCAATTCTTTGCCACCACAAAAAGAGCTGCTAAGAATATTTTTGTGTGATCTTTTTCCTGTTTGTGTGATCTCTTTGGGATATAGCCCTAGAAGTGCTATTGCTGGGTCAAAGGGTATGCACATTTTTATAGCCCTTTGGGCATAATTCCAAATTGCTCTCCAAAATGGTTGGATCATTTCACAACTCCATCAATAATGCATTAGTGTTCCAATTTTCCCACATTTTCTCCAACATTTATCATTTTCCTGTTTTTTCATGTTGGCCATCCTGATAGGTGTGATGTGGTACCTCAGAGTTGTTTTGATTTGCATTTCTCTAATCAATAGTGATTTAGAGCATTTTTTCATGTGACTATAGATGGCTTTAATTTCTTCATCTGAGAACTGTCTGTTCATATTCTTTGACCATTTATCAATTGGGGAATGACTTGTATTCTTATAAATTTTACTTAATTCTCTATATATTTTAGAAATGAGGCCCTTATCAGAGAGACTGGTTGTAAAAATTCTTTCCCAATTTTCTACCTTCCTTCTAATATTAGTTGCATTGGCTTTGTTTGTGCAAAAACTTTTCAATTATGGTTAATTTTTTTTTTGTTTGCTCACTTTTCAACTTACTTCTTGACTTTGAACTTTACATTGAAGTTCAGCTTTGTTCACCTGGGGTAGGTAGGCATTGTCCCAAGCTTCAGGATTTTTAAAGCTATTGTTTTCAGAGCTAGTTCTGGGAATCTGCAAGTTTTTTGGTGCTTCCAAGGTAGTGTGATGCAGGAAAAGGTGAGATCACTGCTCTTCTGGTCTGTACTCTGGTCTTTACCCAGGAAGAGTCCTTACTTTCCTATAGTTGCACATCTTAGCATTCCTCTTGGACCGGGAACTCTGAGCAGGTCCCCTGCTCCTCTGCAGTTACAAGTACCAGTGCTTCTCTCTGCCCTGGAACTATTCTCTTTTGACTGACCATAAGTTTTCCTCTCTACCCTCGAACTGTGACCTAGAACTACATATGGACAAAGGACTTGCTAAACAGCACCCAGTGCTGTGCTCAATATCCTCAGGCTCTCCTGTAATCTCTTTTTCTGGGCTTAGAGCTCCCAAAGCTGCTGCTGCTGTTGTCACAGCTGTCTCAAGGGTCCATTGATGGTGTTGCTGCTGTATGTGCTCTGAGCCAGCCACCACTCCAGTGTCACAGGCTTCTGCCACTCTCCTAAGTTGTCTTGGGATGGAAAAAATGTGTCATCCCAACCTTTTGTTGGCTATGCTGCTCCAGAATTCAATTTGATATATAATTTAAAAATAACACATCAAAGTTATTTGAAGGGAAATGTTGAGAGAGTTCAACTGAGTTGCCGCCTTTACTATGTCATCTTGGCTCTGCTCTCCAGGAAGACCTGAGATTAAGTCTTCAATCTAGCACATACTGGCTAGATGGTATTGGGCAAGTCACTGGAGCTCTTAGTGGTCTACTCCCTCTCCCCCAACCCAAACTCTAACAATTCTCTGATATTGTAATTTTCAGAGCAAGTGGAAATCTACATAGGTAGAGGAACTTAGTTGTGCTTCTGACTGTGATCTCCCTATATTGATAAGATCTGAAATCACAGGTACACTCTACATTTGTTGGTCAAATCTTATATTTAGTGTTCTAAGGGACTTAGTAATTTAAAGATCTCTACTGATGTTTCTTTAAAAAAAAAAACTGATATCTTTTGTTTCTTTTTATATCACCTTTATTCCTAAAAACACATCTTTCCTCTTTCACTTTACCAAAGAGCCATCCTTTATTAAAAAAAAAAAGAATAACAAAGAGAAAAAAGACAACAATCTGACATTATATACAGTGCTATAATCCTTTATCTTTGTAAAAAAGGACAGTTGGGGCTTTTTCATATCCCCTCTTTGTAGCCAAGCTTAGTCAATGGAATTTCAAACAGATAGGTATACCATATGCCTCTTTCCACACTTCTTTGTATTATTTATATTCATCATTTTTATATTGTAATAATAACCAACTATCTTCACATGTCACAATTTATTTAGCCATTCATCAAATAACTGTTTACCTAATTTCTTTACAATTCTTTGCTACTCCAAAAAGTATGATTATGAAAATGTAGGTGCATATGGGACATTTCTTCCTGTCTTTGACCTCCTTGGTGGAGAAGAGGGGTAGGTTGCAGTGGATAGAATACTGGGCCAGGAAGATCTGAGGTCAAATTTGACCACTGACACTTACTAGCTATGTGACTCTTGGGCAAGTCATTTAATAATAGCACCTACCTCCTAGGGGTATTGTAACTCTCAGATGAGATAATATTTATAAAGTGCTTAGCACATATTAAATGCTAAATAGATGTTAGATATTTAAAAAAAATCATTTGGGCCAGCTAGTTAATTCAGTGGATATAGCAGTGGGCTTTGACTCAAGAAGACCTGAGTTCTGAATTAGCATCAGACACTTAATAGCTGTGTGACCTTGGGAAAGTCACTTAATCTCTATTTGCCTCATTTCTCTCATCTGTGAATGGGGATGCTGTTAATAGCATCTGTCCTATTTGCCTTTTGTGAGGATCAAATGAGATAATGAATGTAAAGAGTTTAGCACAGTGCCTGGCACATAGTAAGTCCTATATAAATTCAGTTGTTGTTTTTGTTATTATTATTATTTGCATAACAGAGGAATGTATAGGGTCAATGTATATGAACATTATAGTCACTTATTTTTAGCATAATTCCAAATTAATTTCTAGAATGGTTGGACTAAGTTAGATGGGGAATTGTTTTGCAAACCAAAGATTTCTTTTTCATTCCTAATTTTTTTCTTTCTAAAGTGATTTTTATATGAATAATAATAATGGTTAACATTTATAGAGTGCTTTAAAGTTTGCAAAGCACTTTACAAATATGAACTCCTTTAATCCTCACAACAAAACTGCAAAATGGGTGCTATTATTATCCTTATTTTGTAGATAAGGAAACTGAGACAAACAGAACTTATGTAACTTGCTCAGGGTCACATAACTATTAAGTCCAAAACTGAATTTGAACTCAGATCTTCCTAACTCCAAGTCTAATATGCTTTTCAATGTGCTATTTAGCTAACTGGTGTTGATGAAAACAGAAAGTGCTATTTTTTTTTGTTCTTGTTTTGGTGTTTTTGTAAATTTCTTTTTTTCTCCTTTAAAAAAAAATACATGGTCCTCATGTTCTTAACCTGGCATATCTTTGGTTCAATTCATTATCTAACTGCAGTTGGAGATTCTGATGTGGGATGACTAGGTTAGGCATCACTTGGTCTTCCTTGGAACATTCCTCAGGCAGCTGAATGATCTTTGCCACCAGTGTAAAGACAGTAGCTAAAATCTGTTTGACTGCCATGGTACCAACATATTACCTTCGACCCTAAGTGAAGAGAATCAAGGAAGCCCCCTTGCCATTGAGACTCCCATCACCATGGACTTGTGTCTCAAGAAAACAGAGAAGAAAAGACATTAATGGCAACCACGTCTGGTTATAGCCACTTAAGCACCTCACCAGTTTTTCCCCAGAAATACTGATTTATGTTCATTCTTAAATAACATGATATGAGGTCCTGGATGGCAAAAAAAAAAAAGTACATAGCAGAAAACAGTCCTGCTGAAGATCAATTTAAGTCATTTTTGGCAAGTATGCTTTTAATTCTTTGGTACAGGCCCATGAATTTATTGGCATGAGGAACTCCTGGTCTGGAAACTCTCTGACAATGTAGATTGGCACCTGCTCTATAACTTTTCTTAGAGAGTTTCATGGAGGTGCTGAGAGATTAAGTGAGTTGTCCATGATCACACAGTTCATATGTGTTAGAGATGGTAGCTATGTGAGTGAAAAGAAGGGGCCCTAAATGGGAAATCTTGTAGAGATATCAAAGAGGAGTTTTGGCAACTGATTATATACTCAGGATAAGTGAGAATGAGGATTCAAGTATGACAGTGAGGTTATGAATCTGGTTGATTAGAAGAATTGTTGGTGCCTTCAACATTAATAGGGAAGTTTGGGAGAGTATAGGGTTGGGGAAAAGACAAAAAGTTCTCTTATGTTGATTTTGAGATACCTATAGGATATCTAGTCTGAAAAGTCTAATATGGAGTTTGTGGCTGGAGCTTAGGCGAAAGAGCAGGGTTGGACACATAGATATGAAAATCATCTGCACAGAAATAATTATACCCATGGGAGCTGATGAAATCACCAACTGATGTAGATAGAAAAGAGAAGTAGTCCCTGAATAGAACCTTAATAACGTCTGCTGTTAACTGTTTAGAAGAGAATGAGAGGAGAGGAGGTAGAGGTACTGTATGTAGAAAATGTTTACAAGGAGTTTAGTTGCAGAGTGGAAAGATAAAGGACAATAATAAGAATGAAAGAATCCAGTGAGGGAAGACTGAGGTAAGTTTTCAGAGAGCAGGGAAGGAACCAGTAGACAGGGAGAGTTTAGACATGGACAGGGGATGATGGTGGGTGTAATCTGATAGAGAAGACTAGATGAGATAGGATGACCCATTAAAGAAAATTGCTCTTCATTAGGCAAAAAGGAAAACCTTGAATTGTTGCTGACCTTTCAGAAAAGGCTCTCACAGACAAGGAAAGCCAGAAACATTATGGGCTAATGACGCCAAGCAAGCATGACCTATTCTCTCCTCCTAGGGAGAAGGAGCAGAAATGATGAATAAGGAGGAGTTATAATCTTTCTTATTCCACTTATTTGTATTATCAGATATGAAATATTTTATAAGGTATCATTTATTAAGTGAATTTAAATTTTTGTAGGTCTTGAATCTGATTCTAATTTAATTGCTGTAGATTCTCTCTCTGTCTCTGTATCTCCGTCTTTGTCTCTGTCTGTTTTTGTCTCTCTGTGACTGTCTGTCTCTCTATTTCTTTCTGTCTTTCTGTCCATCTGTTTCTGTGTCTGTGTCTGTGTTTGTCTCTGTCTCTGTTTGTGTCTGTCTCTCTGTCTGTCTCTGTCTCTCTCTGTTTCCCCCCACCCACCACCAGATAGATATAGATCAGTAACTTTTTAGAAACAGAGTGTCAAATTGGATAGTGGAGCTTGGCTTTGAGTCAGGAAACCTTAAGTTAAAATTTTGAATGTGGTCCATTTTTTCAGTGTGACCATGGACAAGTAACAACTCCTTTATTTCCTCAGTCCACTCTCTAAGATTATACATACTTCATTAGATGATTGTTTTTGATTTACAGAAAAATACGACAAGAATTGTAGAGAACGTGAGTACTATGTGTTCAGAGATACTTACTGAGAGTTATCTTAGATAAATAAAAATCCATCTTAATCAATGATCTTCCCCTCTTTCTTTCCCTTTAGGACTATGTGAAAAACTATTTTGTATTTGGAAAGATTTGGTTAGTCAGAATGGTATAGTATAAAAAACACAGAGCTTGGATTCAGGAGAGACTTAGTATTACCTCCATGAAAGAATAAAGGATTTGTAATCAGAGGGCTAGGGTTCAATCCTGGTTCTACCATTTTTATGTGTGTGATATTGGGGTGTACAGGTTTTCAGAGAAGGCTAGTACCTCTGATATGAAGGCTGCTGAGTCCTTTTCAGGGCTACTTTCCACCTTTGGCTCTAAGAAGCTGTACCACGCACAGTGGCCCCACCCTGGTAAATCTTTTTGGCAGATGAGGTTGAAGGTAACTGGGGCTGCCACACCTATAGGTGAGTTAGGGTGTGTTTACCCCAAGCATGTGAAGACTACTCTTGGTAGAATGGGAGGATGAGAATAATTTGATCAAAGGTCATGAAGGCAGATGCTGTGCGGCACTTAGAGCTTGGTTAGACATCAAAAATGCTACAGTCATCCACCACATTCTGAGCCATCACCAGTCCTCTTCACTTTTGTCTTGCCATGTGCTTTGATGGCTCTGGAAGAGACAGTAAGGCAATGTCTCTGTGCAACTCTGCCTCACTTAAATCCAATTTATGCACAAGTCAAAAAACATCACCCATACTATTTTATCATTTTTACCTACCTTGAAGTCCTGTGGATCAGGCAAGTGATGAAGCAGCAGGTACAGATACACTAGGAGCTGTAGTCACAACTCTGCACACAGGTGGCCCTGGGCATAGAGTCTTCTTCTTACTGGACAGAATCAGCAGTGGGATTTGGGAGTCCCCTGAGTATCTGAGCATCTTTTTTATGGACTGCACTGCTCACCTCCTGGAGTGAGGAAGAGACTAGAAAAGGTGCCCTAAAATTGTCTGCTTCATTTAACCTAACCTTGGCCTGCTTACCACAGCAAGTAGGGAGCCTAACCTGTGGTCAAAATACACAAAAAATGTACGAAAACTTTTGCAAAGATTATTCCACTCACCATTGGTACACAGAATGTGTGCACACTTATGGACAGTGCAAAATCCAATAGACTTGAAAGATGAACAGCTCTTGTTATGAGAGAATTTAGCAGATATAGCATCCAAATGGCAGCCCTGAGTGAAGCAAGGTTGGCAGATGAAGGTCAGTTTGTTGAAGTCAGAGCTGGATATATACTTTTTTGGTGTGGCTTCAGTGATGGGGAGTACTGTGAAGCTGGGGTAGGTTTTGCAATCAAATCTGATCTGGTCAACAAGCTTGTATGCCATTTGTGACGATTCAATTTCAACTTGCAGGAAGGTGCCATGCCACCATCATCAATGCATGTGCTGCCACTATGACAATCCCTGATGAAATCAAAGTAAAAATTTTATGAAGACTTGGAGACCCTCATAATCACTGTGCCAAAAGAGGATATGCTTGTAATTCTTGGTGACATTAACACCACAGCAGGCACAGACTATCAGACATGACAGAGAGTCCTTGGGAAGAATGAAGTTGGAAACAGCAACAGCAATGGCCACTTACCATTAAAGACTTGTGAGTGTCATGACCTTCTCTATACCAACACTATCTTTTGTTTACCTAAACACAACAAAACTTCAAGGATGTACCCTCCCAGCAAACATTGGCATTTAATAGATTATGTTATTGTAAAGAGAAGAGACAGACAGTATGTGAGTGTGCTGAAGAGGATGTGTGGCACAGATTACTGGACCAATCATAGACTTAATCTCTCCAAGCTAAACATTCAAATTTAACAAAAGTGGTGGCCCCCTGGCAAGATGACTACCAGAAGACTTAATGTCAACAGATTAGAGCACATCTCAGAGGGTGAAGTTTATTGCTAACTTGGTGGGAATACTGAACCAACACATAGTTGGCAATAGTGGAGCAGAAAAGGAATGGGCAGCTTTCAGAGATTTGGTATACAGCACTGCATTTACTTATCTGGGCGAAAACACTCAAAAACGTCAAGATTTGTTTGATGAAAATGATAGGGAAATTAAGAGGTTGATAAATGAAAAATGAGAACTCCTCAAGGTTTACCAGTAGGATAATTCATCCACCTCTAACAAGGCAGTGTTTAACTCCATCAAAAGTAAAATGCAGAATGACTGAACAAGTTGTGGTATATGAATGTAATGGAATACTATTGTGCTATGAGAAATGATGGGCAAGCAGATTTCAGAAAAACCTGGAAATTCTTGTATGGACTGATGCTGAGTGAAGTGAGCAGAACAAGGAGAATGTTGTACACAGTAACAGCCACATTGTTCAATGACTAGCTTTGATAGAATTAGCTCTTCTTAGCAGTGCAAGGATCTAAGACATCTCCAAAAGTTTCATGATGGAAAATGCTGTCCAGAACCAGAGAAAGAACTATGGAGTTTGAATGCAGATCAAAGTATACTATTTGCTCTTTTTTTCCTTCTGTTTTGTTTTGTGTCTTTTTTCTTGTGGTTCCTTTTATTGGTTCTAATTCTTCTTTGCAACATAACTGATGTGAACATATGTTTAACAGGAATGTATATGTAAAGCCTACATCAGATTGCACTCTGTCTTGGGGAGGGAGAGGGAGAAAATTTAAAACTCAAAAGCTTATGGAAGTGATTGTTGAAAACTAAAAATAAATTAACTAATTAAAAAAAAGTGAAGCTTAGATGAAAGATTCTTGGCTCCGTAAGAAGGCAGACGAAATTCAGTTTTACACTGATAGTAACAATCCAAAACCTTTTTTTTTCTTTTTAATGCTCTGAAGGCTATTTATGAGACAAAGACCTATGGTGAATCTCAACTACTCAATGCTGATGGATTCACATTGATTAATGATAAGAACATGCTCATGAAGAGATGGGCAGAACTCTTCCATAGCATTCTCAAGAGAAATGGTGTGAATGCTGAAGTCATTGACCGTATACCTCAGATTGAAGTCAATCACTCTCTAACTGAACTTCCAACAGAAGAAGAGGTTTTGAAAGTCATTAACCTCTTCTTTTGTGGCAAAGTAATTGGTGCTGATTCTATTACAGCTGTGACTTACAAGGCAGGGGGTGCACTCCTCATACAAAAGTTGACTGAAATCTTCCAGGTTATATGGCAAGAAGAGGTTATCCTTCAGAAGTTCAAGGATACTTCCATTGTCTATCTCTTTAAAGAAAAAAACAAAAGGTTGTCCTATGACAATTTCTCTTAGTCACTGCTGGCAAGATTTTTGCCAGAGTCCTCCTTAATCAGCTGATCCTTCACCTGGAAGATGGTCATCTACACAAGAACTAGTGTGGCTTCACAAAAGGCCAGGGAATGCTCAATTGATATATTGTTTGCTACCTGATCATTCCAGGAAAAATTCCAGGAGCAGAACAGAGGTCTATACACAATGTTAGTTGATCTGACCAAGGACTGTGATGCTTTCAGTGGTAAGAGCTTGTGGAAGATCAGGGCAAAATTTGGTTGCCCAGAGAAGTTCATCAATATTGTACTCTAGTTCCATGACAACATGCTTGCATGGGTTCTAGATAATCTAGATGATGCTCTGGTATTTTCCCAATCCCCAATGGAGTGAGGTAGGGCTGTCTGCTTGCTCCCAAGCTTTTTTAGCATGATGTTTTCAGCAATGTTGTGAGACACCTTCCATGAGTATGAAAATGGCATCAAGGTCACCTACTGCACTCTTGGTAAATTATTTAACTTGAAAAGTCTACAAGCCAAGACTAAAGTGGAGGAGGAGTTGATGTGCATCAAAACTGCTTGGTACTGGCTAAAAAATAGAGTGCTGGAACAGTGGAATAGGTTAAGTATGCAAGACACAGTAGTCAAAGACTATAGTAATCTATTATTTGATAAATCCAAGGAACTCAGCTTATGGGATAAGAACCCACTCTTTGAAAAAAAAACTGCTGGGAAAACTGGAAACAAGTATGGCAGAAACTAGGCATTGATCAAAATCTCATACCATATACCAAAATAAAGTCAAAATGGGTTCATGGTTTAGATATAAAGGCTGATACTATAAGCAAACTTGGAGAGCAAGCAACAGTTTACCTGTCAGATCTATGGAGAACAGAAGAATTCATGACCAAACAGGAGATAGAGAACATTACAAAAAGCAAAATGGATAACTTTGATTACATTAAATTGAAAAGTTTCTGCACAAACAAAGCCAATGCAACTAAGATTAGAAGGAAGGTAAAAAATTGGGAAAGAATTTTTACAACCAGTCTCTCTGATAAGGGCCTCATTTCTAAAATATATAAAGAATTAAGTCAAATTTATAAGAATACAAGTCATTCCCCAATTGATAAATGGTCAAAGGATATGAAAAAGCAGTTCTCAGATGAAGAAATTAAATCCATTTATAGTCATATGAAAAAATGCTCTAAATCACTATTGATTAGAGAAATGCAAATCAAAACAACTCTGAGGTACCATATCACACCTATCAGATTGGCCAAGATGACAAAACAAGAAAATGATAAATGTTGGAGAAGATGTGGGAAAATTGGAACACTAATGCATTATTGGTGGAGTTGTGAAATGATGCAAGCATTTTGGAGAGCAATTTGGAATTATGCCCAAAGGGCTATAAAAATGTGCATACCCTTTGACCCAGCAATAGCACTTCTAGGGCTATATATCAAAGAGATCATACAAATGGGAAAAGGACCTACATGTACAAAAATATTCTTAGCAGCTCTTTTTGTGGTGGCAAAGAATTGGAAATTGAGAGGATGCCCATCATTTGGGGAATGGCTGAACAAGTTGTGGTATATGAATATAATGGAATATTGTTGTGCTATAAGAAATGATGAACAGGCTGACTCCAGAAAAACCTGGAAAGATTTGTATGGACTGATACTGAGTGAAGTGAGCAGAACCAAGAGAACGTTGTACACAATAACAGCCATGTTGTGTGATGACTAATATTGATAAACTTAACCCTTCCCAACAATACAAGGATCTAAGACATCTCCAGAGGCCTCATGATGGAAAATGCTATCCACATCCAAAGAAAGAACTATGGAACTTGAATGCAGATCGAAGCATACTATTTGCTTTTTTTTTTCTCTTTTGTTGAGTTTTGTTTCCTCTTTCTGGTGTTTCCTCCTATTGGTTCTAATTCTTACTTACAACATCACTAATGTGAAAATATATTTAAGAGGAATGTATATGTATAACCTGTATCAGATTGTGCACTGTCTTGGGGAGGGTGGTGGGGAGGAAGGGAGAGAAAAATTTTAAACTCAAAAGAATATGGAAGTGATTGTTGATAAAGCAAAATAAAATTAATAAAAAAAAGAAGAGTTGATGTGTGACTTTTTGTTCACAGGTGAATTGTGCACTCAATGCAGCCTCTGAGGCTGAGATGCAACAGATTATGGATTGATTCTCTGCTCCTTGTGCTAAGTTTGGCCTGACAATTAACATGAAGAAAACAGAAGTTCTACACCAGTCAGCACTGTTCCATTCATATGTGGAAAGATTGATTGCAGCAAATGTGGAGTGGAGATCTTGACTGCTATGGATAAGTTCACTTACCTTGGTAGCATACTTTACAGGGATGTACACATAGATAATGAGGTTGACGCCCACATTGCCAGAACTAGCTCAGTGTTTGGGAGGCTCCTAAGGAAAATGTGGGATAGAAGAGGTACTAGATCGACTGCCAAACTGAAAGTGTACAGAGACATTGTGCTGATTTTGTTGGCGTATGCCTGTGAAGCCTGGACCACATATCAGTGTCATGCTAGGAAACTGAATTGGTTCCATTTGAATTGTCTGAGGATCACCTGGCAAGATAAAGTACTGGACACTGAGTTCCTTTCTCCAGCTTAACTGCCAACTACTCAAACTCTACCACAGAGAGAACAATTCAGATAGGCTGGTCATGTTATTCAAATACCAAATGTATATTTGCCTAAAAGACTATTTTATGGAGAACTCACATATAGCAAGCACTCACATAGAAGTCAGAAGAAGTGATACAAGGGCACTCTCAAGTTCTCTCTGAAGAACTATGGAATCAATTATGAGACATGGGAGACACTGGCACAGTACCACCCAGAATGGTATGCCTGCATCAAAGATGGAACTGTGCTCTAAAGCTCATAGACTATGAGTAGCTAAAAAGAAATATGAGATTGCACATTTAGAGGCATCTCCCCATCAAATGTTTTTTTATGGACTATTTATACCTGACCTGTGTTAGAGCCTTCCAGCTTGTATTGGTCTGATCAGCCACACTTGGACACATTGTACCTTGATGAAGACATAATGATGTCATTTTGGTACTCTTTGAGCATGATCGATTACAACCAACCAATCTTGGGCAAGTAAGCTCCCTGCCCTGGGTCTCAGCTTCTTTATCTGTAATTTGTGAGGACTGCTTTAGATGACTTTGAAGGCAGCATCCAGCTCTAATTTTATGATCCTATTTTACCTATTAGCCATGAGACCATGAGAAAGTCATATAGCCTATCCAAGCCTCAGTTTCTTCATCTGTAAAATGAGAATAATAATATCAGCACAGCACAGAAAATAGATGGCTGACCTTGAGGTAGCACAATAGATTGGAAAAAACATTGGGTCTAAAATCAGAGGGCCTTGGTTCCGATCCCTCTTTTGACATTCGGTACCTATGTTACCTTCAGCAAATGACCTCCCTGGTCATTTGTCAAATCAGAAGTTTGGACTAAATGACTTCTGAGGTACCTTTCAGCTCTCAATTTATGATCTTATAATCCTAAGATCAAGTTTCAGTGTGTTCCTTCTGATTTATACTTGCTAAGCATCCACGGAAAAGTCACAATTCTTAGGGCCCAGGCAACTCTCAAAAGAAGAGCAAGTCTCAACATCAGGAGTTCCTTAAACTCATGATATCATAGGTCTTAACCCATTACGCCAGTTTCATATTACCTACAATAAGGTTATTGTGAGGATCAAATTTGTTAATATATTTCAAATACATTGTAAATATGAGAGCACTTTAAATACGTAGTATCACAGATTTGGATTCTTTGAAGTACAACTCTTATCATCTTAGCAGTAGGGAAACTGAAGCCCAAAGGGGTTTAGAGACATACCTAAATTCATTGTTGTTGTTCTTGTTTTTTTTTTTTTTCAGCCAAAGACAGAGTTTATTAGAACATTTGTCACATTGGGCAGACTCTTAAGGAGTCTGAACATTAGTAAGCTATTGACTAGATTATAAGAATCCGACCAGTGGCTAGATCTTAAGAATCAGAGAATCTTAATGGAGACAAGATGGACCTTATATACAGAAAGAGTATGGGAGGGATCTAGGAGTGGCCAAGTAGTGTATGAGGTAATAGAACTCCAGGGGTGGTCAAGGGAGAATGGACCCTAGATAGGATTAAGGGTGGGAAATGGCTGGGGGCCATGCATAGGGAGGTAAGACAAAGGAAGGCCAGGCTGGATAAACAGAATTGGGAGATTGGGTATAGCCACAGTGAAAGGCCAATTGATGGGATTATAGCCTCAGGCTAATGCCAGAGATTTGGCCAAGTGGGAAAGTCCAGGGTTTTTCCTTTCTGGGGTCTAGAGCCCAACCCCATCTTTCCCCCCTCAAACAAATGTGACCCAAATTCTTTTGGTAAGGGGCGAAGGTCTTGGCTTCTGAAACAGCTTCCTGCTGGCAAGGGGTGTAGAGCTGTCCCTGCCTCAAGGGGGTCCCAAAGAGGAGGTTGACTGGAACCAAGTGCAGGCTGCATCCAGGGAACAAAAGGGGGACATTGGCTGATACTCACTGTTACCAACTATAGGTGAATGGGCCTGTAGTCTGGAAGACACAAATCTGACACAAAAAACTGCAGGGCCCAGATATAAAGCAGGAACTAGATTTAGGGCCCAACTTTTAGAAGATAAAATATCCATAGCTCTGTTTGGATTCAAATAATTCAGTTTTCCAACCATGCAGTATCAAATCTACCTCATAGCCAGACTCAGGAATAGCTAAGTGGGTAACATTCCCTTTCAAAGCAATATAATGGGGAAACTGAGCCAGGAGGATCCCATCTTAGACTGAAGCTAAAATTTTGTCCTCTCAGCTTTTCCCAATGCTGACTTCCTACTAGTATCACATTCTCTGAGTAGCTTGTGGCATTTCTTTCAAGATGGTGGATTATTGATTATCAATAGATTATGATCCATCAGACAACTCAAAATAAAATCCTATGAACTTTTACCTCAAACACCAAGTTTCACTAATCACAGTTGAGGAAAAACACTTTTCCAGGATTTACATCCCAAACTTAAATTTGTCCTGGTGTAAAAAGCCAGTCATTAGAGATTTCTATACACTTGCAAATTCTCAGCGAGCCATAATCCAAACAAGCTTTTCAGCTAGTTTACAGACTAAAACAATAACCAACAATAGCCAAACTATTTTAGTGGTAACCAAATTATGAAAAATTGCTTGACATAACTGATACAGAAAGTTCACCAATTTGAAACTTGAAAAAAACCCATTACCAATCAGGTGACTTCAGTTTTGTCAAATGTGTTTCCAAGTTACTTTACGCAGAGAATCAACATCTCTTCATTAACAGTTAAAACTAAAACTTCAAGAAGAGTGTGCTTATCCAAGTTCGGAGGCCAGCTTCATTACTTTGAGCAGGATGTGCTGAACCTGGGTGATGCTTCCAGGCAAAGGTTGCCCTAGAGCCCAAGCCCATTGTGGGGGGGGCACACTGTAGTTGCTGCCCCTCCCCGCTCCTTCCTTTCCCAGATGGGTCAGGGCAAAATCAAAGGTGAGGGGTAAAGGGTGAAACTCTCTTCTCCTGTGAGAGGGGTTAATAGATACCCTCTCGACTCAAGGGAAGGGAGTGACCAGGTTGTACAGGTGTTTCAAAACTCCTTAATGATCAGTCACAAAACCTCCAGAATCTGCCAAGATATTTTTAGCTGTTCTAACTTTCCTGTAACCTCCATGAAGGAGGATTCAGGGGTGCAGAGGGAAGGGAGTAAGTAAGCCTCAGGGAACTGAAAAGCAACTGCAGTTTTCCCCAATTCCCGAGCGCCAAGGGAATTAACAGAATTGAGCATACACTTCCAGATAGGGCATCGGTCCTTGTCCTCTATGCTGCGAAAGGTGTACCCAGGTCCATGGCCTTGAACCAAACCAGTGGACCAAGAGTCTGAGAGCGTCAGGCCGAGTGAGAGACAGCCTCATAACTGTCTGCCCAAAAAAACACTTCCAAGCCTTGATGCTTGGAGAGCAACCCTAACTGCAAAGCAAGAAAGGAGGGAGGGGAGCTTACATACCTTCCAGAATTGGCTGGAGAAGAACTTGGGGTTAGGCAGTTTCCCCATATGGGAGGTTCAGGGATTTAGGGATGCTGGGATCCCAAAATCACAACACGAGGGTACTGCCCAAAAGAATTTGACCCAAGCCTTCTTTCAACCAAAGACAGGGTTTATTAGAACATCCGTCATATTGAGCAGACTCTTAAGGAGTCTGAATGTTAGTAAGCTATTGGCTAGATTATAAGAATCTGACCAGTGGCTAGATTTTAAGAATCAGAGCCTGTCCTTGGTTTTTGAAAAAGACCAACCATCATCCAGGTGATGTCTTGAGTCATGCATGAATTGCATTTAAGTGAGGCAGAATTGCGCCTCACTTTTGTTACAATTGTCAGCCTCACTCTCTTTTCCAGAGTCATGCAAGTCCAGTGGCAAGACAAAAGTCAAGATGACTGGTGATGACCTGGGATGTAGTGGATGACCTTGGTGGTTTTGATGTCTGACCAAGCTCTACAACCTCCATAGCACCTGCTCCAGCTGTCTTCATGGCAGTTGGAACAATGATTCTTTTATTTTTTTGTGAGGCAATGGGGGTTAAGTGACTTGTCCAAGGTCACACAGCTAATAAGTTTCAAGTGTCTGAGGCCGGATTTGAACTTAGGTCCTCCTGACTCCAAGGCTGGAGCTTTATCTACTGTGCCACTTAGCTGCCCCTGGAACAATTATTCTTATTCTTCCATTCCTCCAGGGGAAGTCTTCACATGCTTGGGGTAGGCCCCCCAAAACTTACCATTGGGTCTGAGGCTTATTTGTTGCTGGCAACCTGGTTTAGCCCATCTGCCAAGACAGTGTATGGGGTGTGGCTGCTGCACATAGTTCCTTGGTGAGAATTGAATGTCAGGTAGACCCCAAAGACGGATGAGTAGATCTGAAAAGGGTTCAGCAAGTTCTCATATCAGTCCTCCTTCAACATCCCATAAACCCCATCTAAAGTCACATAGGTAGTAAATTGAAGAGCTAGAAATCAAACCCAAACCTCATTTCAGAGCCAACACTTTACCTACTATATCGTGTTGCTTCTGCTAGCCTATGTGTGAAAAATATTGCTTTTCTGTGAAAGCAGATATAACCCATCCTTCAATAAACAATTTTTAAAGACCAATGCTTTCTGGTGATCATTATTAGCATCAGTTTTCACAGTTATGCAAGTATACAGAATTGCCAGTTAATAGAGATTTCTGGTCAACGGAGTGTTTAAGAAATCAACTTTTCCTGTGTGGGAGAACACTTGGTTTAACTTTTTTCCAAGTTATTAATAAGCCAAGTTACCTGAGAAGAAAACAGAACAAAGATTGCAATTACGAGCATTCCAAGACTTTACTACCCACTGTTTGGTCCTACTTACAAGTAACATATCTAATTAAAATCCTTCAGAATGCAAAAGCAGTTTGTACTTCATTCCTCATTTTTAAAAAAAAAGAGATTTTATTATTTTTGAGACTATGTGTAATCTTTATTAAGAAAGAAATAATAGGTGCTACTTGCAATTAAATCTACCATGCAAAGTGTGAGGAAAAGTTTTAAAATGAAAGAATTGTGGGTCGGTGACAATGTTACGTAAGTCTCAATAAATTCGAGCTAATTTAATTATTTGCCTATTCAGGGTATTCATAGGAAGAACATAGATCAGAGTGTACTTGGAGTCAGACAGGTCGAGTAAAATCACAGAAATCCAGATTCTCTCAGAACATAAATTGATCCCTGGGTGGGAGTTATGCACTTCTGGAGATACATATAATTTTTTCAGACACTGTGGTACCACTTAGTAAATGGTTGCCTCATTTCAGGAAATGCTTCCCTACTGTCCACAAAGGTGGCTTGAGGAATTTGTTGCAGGGAATTCAGCCTTCCCTTGGCTTTAAGCTCTGCCCTCCAGCAGGTTCAGATATTTACAGTGACATCAAACTAGATTGCCAGGTGTGTTTCTATTGATGAATTATAGATTAACTAATTAAGAGAGGAACAACAATTCAATCTAATTCAACAGAAACTTATTCAACACCCATATAGATGGAACATTGTGTTAAAGGCTAAGGCATACATATATGTATGTATTTAGAACAGGAAAGGATCTTGGCATCTAATCTAATTCCTTCATTTTATAGATAATGAAAGTAAGACCCAGGAAGGTTAAGTGACTTGTCCAAAGTCATACAGATAGAAGTTCCAGAGCTAGGATTTTAATCCAAGTCTTCTGACTCTAAATTCAGCATTTTTATTTATGTATTTATTTTTTATTTTTTTCTTAATTGAATTTTATTTTAGACTCAAAAATTAGAACACAAATACAGAATAGAGAAAAGAACAAAAAAAAAACCATATAAACTGCTTTTTAAACTCCGGCTAAAGCAGAATATATTCTCCTCCAGCTTTTTACCTTTGCTCTGTGTGTATCTCTCTGCTTCAGATTTGTTTCCTGTAAACAAAATATTGTAGGATTGTGGTTCTTAATCCACTCTGCTCTCTACTTCCGTTTTATGGTGGAGTTCATCCCATTCACATTCACAGTTATGATTATTATCTATGTCTTTCTCTCCATCCTATTTCCCCTCATTTAAGTTTTTCTTTCTCCTTTCCCCCTTTCTCTCCTCGCTAGTGTTTTTCTTCTGACCACCACCAAGCTCATTCTGCCCTCCCTTCTATCAGCCCCCTCCTTTTCTTTTCCCTTTCCCCACCAATTTCCCAATAGTGTAAGATACATTTCTATAATAAACTGAGTGTGTATATTATTCCCTCTTTGAGCCAAATCCAATAAGAGTAAGGTTCAAACAATGCTCATACCCTTCCTTCTTTTGCTTCTCTTCTAAATTCAGTATTTTTAAAATTACACTTGCCCTCATAGGGCTTGCAGTTGAATACGAAGATAAATTATAATATAAAAATGATTCATAAGAATTACAGAAGAGTAATAAAAATGCATCTGCTTAGAACAGTACCTGGTACATAGTAGTTGCTTAAAAAATACTTTCCCTCTCTCTCTCTCTCTCCCCCTCCCCATGTTATTTCAGAATGGGAAATGAAGTTACTAATCTACTAATCTAGGAGAAAAGGGGAAGTTTCCTGGGGGGAAAAAATCATTTGATTTAGTCTTTAAAGGATAAAACATTGGGGCAGCTAGGTGGTGCAGTGAATAGAGCACTAGTAAGGACCACCTGAGTTCAAATCCAGCCACAGACACTTGATACTAGCTGCATGACCCTGGGCAAGTCACTTAACCCTAATTGCCTAGTTAAAAAAGAAAGGATAAAACATATCAAAAGCTTTAAAGAGATTAAGAAAATCTCTACATAGATAATCCCTATACATATGTATGTGTATATATATATACACACAAATACATTTATATTTATCTCTGTCTTTCTCTCCCTCTCTTTCTCTCCATCTATCTGTCTATCTTTCCTATCTCTAGCCCTAGTTTCTTTCTTGAGCTCTAGTCTCACATCACTAACTGCCTTTTGGACATCTTCAACTGTTTATGTACCATAGGTATCTCAAACTGAACGCATCCAAATTCAAATTTTATTTTTTTTCCCTAAACCTTCCCCTCTTTCTAACTTCCCATAATTCCCCCATCACCCAGATTTACAGCCTTGGTGTGTCATCCTTGAATCCTCACTCTTATGCATTCTACATATACACTGTGATGCCAAACCTTATCATTTCTTCCATCACAACATCTTTCATATAAGTTCTCTCTTCTTACCATCATACAGCCATAAGCCTGGTTCAGACCCTCATCATCTCTCTCATAGACTGTTGCAACAGCCTTTTAACTGAATTTTCCTTAAGTATCTCTCCATTCCAACTCACCCTCTACTCTTTCGCTCATTTAGTTTCAATGGCTCTTTATTCCTCATTTCTTTGGCATATAAAGTACTTCATGATATGGCCCCTTCATTTCTTTCTGGTCTTCTTACACTTCTTTATACACTCTATATTCTAGCAAAACTGGTCTGATCGCAACTCCTCAAACACTGTTTCCCATCTTTGTACCTTTGTAATGCTTGTCTTCTTTGCCTTGAGTGCTCTATCTCCTCACTTCTTTTTAGTTCCCTGATTTCTGTCAAGACTAAACTCAAATCCCAGTTACTCTAGGAGGCCTTTCCTAGGCCCTAGATGCTAGCATCTTCTCAGAGTTCCTTTCATCCACTTTCTCTCTATTTTATATCTATTTAGTTTATATGTTGTTTCCCGCATTAGACTGTGAGCTCCTTGAGAGCAGGGGTCATGTTTTAGCCTTTGTTTATATCCCCAGTATTTATCATAGTGCCTGGCACATAGCAAGTGATTAAAAAAAATGTTTGGTGGATTGATTGAATCACAGGAAACTGGTAGGATTAGTATATCTTCAAGGAAACATGATTTCAGTTTTCAAGGAAATACTATTTCTCTTTTCATGGAAACCTTCTTTGGAGCAATTGTCTGAGTTATTTGGTTATTAAACATTTTCTGATTTCTAAACTGAGTTTCAAAAGTTTCTTGAGTCAGGAGATGTATTTAGAAAAATGATGACTACCTTCACTTAGAGCCAGATAATTTTAGACTTGAAAGGGCCACAAACATTCCCTAGGTCAAGTTCCTAATTAGATAGATGAGAAAACTGAGACCCAAAGAAGAAAGGAGACTTACTCAAGGTCACATGGTGAATCAGTTAATAGCAGAACTGGGACCATAGAACCCAGGTTTCCTCATAGGTCCAGTGTCTTTCCATTTTATTCTTTAGAAATAGGTAGTTTTATAGATCACTATGGAACAAATGCTGTTATTCCTTTAAGGCTATTTTTCTGAAAGTGTTTTCCCCAAAACCCCTGCTTTGAAAATTAATAACAGAAACAAAATTGTAGGTAAATTTTAAAGCCTTTCTATGGAGGCTATTCTTCTAGGGTCAAATTGTCACTCATTTTATTGGCAATGTACCTTTTGCAATAACACTTATTTATCCATGCCACTAGACAACAACTCCATGGGAAGCAGAATTAAAGTGAAAAGTCCATGCCTAATTTCCAGTGTATTTTGTTGCCCTTGAGCAACTCAGAATGTTGTCTAAGAGAATTATAAATTAGAGAGGAATCCATCACATTTGACATTTTTATCATTATATTGAATCTCATTAAAAATGCTATGTGTTGGAGGTGTCCTAACTACAGAACCATTTTTCTCATTTGCACACATTGAACTCAATTTAATTCAACAATGTTTTATTAAATGCCTACCACATGCAAGGTACAATACTAGGTGCTAGGAATACAAAGGTGAAAATAAAAGTCTCTGTGCTTGAGGAACTTAACTTGCTCTTGGATGGAAACATCGCAAATGCACAGATAAGTAAATACAAATGTTGTAAAAAGATTTCCAAGAGGAAGAGAGTACTAACTGAGGACAGGAGATCAAGAAAGACCTCACATAGAAGGTGGCACAGAAGTGTGTCTTGAAGGAAGCTAGGGATTCCAGGACATAGGGGTGAGGAGGGAGTACATTATGGATATGGGGAACTACTTATCCAACAGCATAAAGGTAGATATGCAATGTCTTACTGGCAATGGCTTAGCAAGCCCATTTTACTGGAATGAAGAATATGTGAAGGGGAGATGATAGTATGAAATAAGGCCAAAGGCAGGTAGAAGAGGGCCTTCAGTGTCACATGTTCCTTGAGACATGGGAGAAATTTAACAGTAATGAAATATCCACGCAGGGGAGAGGAATTAGCTAACAGAGACTAAGAAGAAGAGCTTGTGAACACTATGGTGAGCCTAAAGGAATTGAGATCAGAATGAGCAGCCATAATTGAAGAATAACGCTGTTGGCATAAGATACCCATACATTAAGGAAAGTAAATCTTGGGAAAAAATACTGTAAAGGCACACATTATGCATTGCTGAATATGCATAATAGCAAAAGACATTTATCTTTTTTTCTGGATTAAATATAATTTTTCTGTATTCAAATAGTTTTTAATCCCTTCTATTCCTTTATACAATTTTGAATACAGTAGAGATTTGGATCTAATTAGGGAAATTTAGAACAAGAGTTAATGAAGCCTTCATGGCTTTGCCCTTGGATGCTGCTGTATGTCATGTCTAGATCTGTGTCTTTAAGAGGCTCCCTGGAAGAATCATTTGTACTTAGCATAAGATATGTCATTCTGGTTGACAACTCTGTTCTTCAGTGAATCAGAAGTGGTATTTATGAACTGCAAGTCTGTCATTCCCTTTTTTTTTATTATTCTCTAATACTTTCAAATGTCTTCTTACTAAGAGAACTAACATTAAAATCCTCAGTCCCTTTGGACTAGGAGAAATAAAAAAAAATCCTTCTCCAAGGGAGAAAAAATAGGCCAAAGATTTGGGCAAACAGCCTCCCTTTGGGGCAACAGTCTCGAGGATTAGACATCCATAGAAAAGAGGAGAGAAGGAAAAGGAAAGTAAAATGCTCTCTGGTAGGTTTCAAGGATATTGACTTTAATTCTGGCTATTTGTTTTATTTGAATCAATCCACTCCTCCTCAATGCCAACTCATGCTGAGCTCTCTCTTTCTCTACTGCCTCAAGACCCATCTAAAGTTAAGCTTGAGCTCTTGTTCTGTTCAAGTTGCTATAGTTTCCTGATATTGTCATCAAACCACCACTATCTCACTTACAGAGTACAAGCACTTCATACTTTCTAAGTGCATCACTGTTGGGATTCTTTGAGTATGAAAGGTGTCACATAAAGCCAAATTGCCTTCTTCCGCTACATAAAAAGTCCTATGATTCCTCATCACTCTACTTTGAAGGGAGCACAATGAGCACATTCAAGCACACTCCATGTGGACTCTTGTGTAAATATATTGTAAATTTCATGCTTTGTTCAAATGAGTTGACAGCTATCTTATGGTGAAAATACCTTGGAGATAATCATGCTGATTGAATATCCCCAAAGTCAAATTTTAAGGAACAGATTCTTTCAAGAGAAAGATGAGCATCCAAAGCCTTTGTGAATAGTCCCAGCTTTATCGCTGTTCTGGTTATTATGGAGATTTAGCAATTCATTTAAGAATTATGTGCTGCTTAGTTTTCATTTGAATCTTGCCTTCCTGATTCCTTTTGACTGTGGAAAAAAGAGTGGAAGGGAGAGAAATGAGAGGCCTAATCTATGATTATACTTCGGCTCACCGTAGAAAACATTTATCAACCACATACAACACCCTCAGATGCAACAATCCAAGAATTAAATGCCAAAGAACCCAAACTATGACAGCTACTAAAAAACCCATTTGACTGGTAACCTGATTTTGGAGCTGGGTCTTTAATGATGTAAGTTCAGTTTATTAATTTGCTTTCCCTTACAACAAGCATGAAATCAAGTTGTGATTTTTTTTTTTTGTAAGCAGATTCAAAGAAGTCAGCAAGAGAAAATTTCCTTTGAAATGCTTTTTTCATCTGAGGCAGCCCCGAATTATGCCTTTCATGACACTACACAGCTATGTTAATAACAGAATTCAATGAGTACTCCCTATGCTGTTCACTTTGTAGAGGGCTCCTTTCTTTGGTGTGAATGTCCAACTAGTAACAGAAAAGGCCCATGAGTTCTTTTGTGTGATGGCTAATGAAACCTCAAAAATAACCACAAGGGTTTCAAAGGTGTGTGGCAAAGTTCTCAGAGAGAAAAGAAACATACACCATTCAACAACTATATCAACAGACCTCCCTATTGGCAAGAACAGATGATGCTCTCATGGCCTGTTCAATATTTCTGAAATGAAACAAAGAAGGGAATTGTCTAATTTTTAATTTTCTTTTTTGGACAGTGGGGGAGAGAAATAGCAGCTTAAATATGTAACTATGAACCACTCTAAGTGTGAATGCCTCATTACAGATCATATACTTAACAAGCAGCCTTCAGATTTACACATGTGCAACCAATTTAGTCAGCAATTACTTAGTTGATGACAATTAGTTGGTTGACTAACCCCTCAATTAGTGCATGCAATTGCCTAACTAGATAGAGTTAAGTCATTTCAAGCTTCCTTAACTATGCATGGACAGGAGTGCCATGCATGACTTCTGTTTGCTAATTCTGAAGTCCAGTTTCATTTCAAAGAGAGAAAGGAACTAAAGGGCTGAAATATATATGAAATGAAATGCAGAACTATAGATGCCTTTAGTTTTAACATCATATTACCTCTTCTTCCAGGAATGAATATGACCTATACTCATCCATAAATGTGTCTAGAATTGGAAATAACACTAGTTAGGAGTCTTACATTTTATAAGAATTAGAATTGCTCCAAAGTGGAATAGAGATCATCACTCAGAGACTGGATGATGACTTGGGAGGAATGCTGTAGAAGTGATTCCTGTTCGTGTGTGTGTGTGTGTGTGTGTGTGTGTGTGTGTGTGTGTGTGAGAGAGAGAGAGAGAGAGAGAGAGAGAGAGAGACTAAATAACAGTTGAGATTCTTCCAACTTTGAGATTGTGTGATTCATTTTTTATAAGTCTTTGAGAACTTTGGATAATATAGTCAGGGTGTATACTAAATGTTGTATAGCTCAGACAGCTTGGGCAAAGCCCACCATCTCCCTCTTCTTAGTGTGTCTTCTATTCTCTCCCACAAGATTATTGAAACCTCCTATTATATTGGAAGTCTTCTCCTTTTAGTTCTGAGCCTGCTTACTGCCTTTCTTCTCAAACTGGGAAGAAAAAACACCTCCTAGGATCTTTAGTGACTTTTGCTCAGGGGTGGACTAGAGCCTTGAGCAGACTGTTAAATTTTCAGGGTCAACTTTTACACCTCAGAAATCCGCAAATGCTATAAATTAATTGTTTTGTTGATTGTCTAGACTTAAAGTGAAAGACAAAGAGTTGATAATGCAGATTAAGCTTAATCACACATACCCCCCTCCCCCAACAGAGACGATTGTTAAACATTTACCAGCATGCTTTTGTTTAGTCCGCACCAGAAGGCAGCCTGTCTAAGTCTTGACAGAAAGACTGTTACTTATACTTAGATGTAACAGTAATATTATTGGACTGGTTATGCTCTCTACTAGTGCAGTTTAAAACTCACTTATACTTTGTTTTTATCCCATGCTATTATTATCCATGTCTTTCTGTCCATTGCTTACAGACAATATACCCAATAGACTAGGCACTTTTCTTTGGTTCTTTTAATATTTTGTGGATTTTAGGGTATCATTTGTGTTTATCCTTCACTGATACTATATAATCAGCCTACCTCTTCCAGACATGTATATATCTTAGATGACATCTTTATCACCATATTCATGTACAGACCCTTGTTGGAATATGCTACAGCTACCCCTACTTACCCCTATCATGTATCCATTCATTCTTTCTGGGGATACCAGGAATTTTTATTCTACGGACAGCTGGAAGAAAGTGGATATTATAAAAGGTGACCTTTTGCAGCAGTAAATATCTTGGAATCATTAGAGGTACTGGCTGCTCCAGTTCTCAATTGTGTTCTATCCTCACAATCTTCCTCCTGTTTAATTCTAGGTCCAGTTAGTTGTCCACTTGTAATGCATCTCTAACATCCAAGGTATAGTGGTAGAATAGGGATAGGGTCAGGGACTAGACCTGTGATTTCACTGCTAAAGGGTCAACTCCATTCATCAATGTAGATCAGCACTATCTCTTTAATTTTCAGTCTTAAAAGGTTGTCTGGAGGACTTGGTTAAATTATTTGCCCAGGCTCACACAATCAGTGTCTTTCAGAGTTGGTACATGAACTCAAGTCTTCCTGGCTATAAAGCTGGCTTTCTATCCACTATGTCTCCCTGACAGGCCAACTTAATGGACTGCTTGACTAATTGCAGTTGTCTATTTAATATACACATATACATGTACATATTCATGCTCTAATTTGAGGCTGATCTTGTTTGAACGACCAAAGAATCCATCAAGGTCCTGGAGCGTTTCAGAGCTAAATATGATCAATAAGATGCCCTCTGGATCTTAGATATTGTGTTGCAGGCCCTTCAGAGGTTATCTTATCCAACAATATCATTTTGCAGATGTGGAAATAGAGGCACAGGGCCTTTAGATAATATTCCCATCATCGCATAGGCAGTAAAGAGCAGAGTCTGTCATTTTGAACCTAGGTCCTCTGACTCCAAATCCAGTACTCTTTCCATTGTGTTCAGTTGCAGAACTTTAGTTTTCACAGGTAATCCTTCTTCTATCTGTACTTTTCAGAACACATCCCACATAAGACTTGAAAACACCTTCAGTGAACATATGTTTCCCTTATTATACTATGTTAAATATTGATACTCAACAGATTATTGAACTAAGTTATCTCTCTGATTACATCTGCCATAGAATCTTAAATGTTTAATATATACATGGTAGATTCCTTGTTTGAAGATAGCCTTTTATGCTGAATATTGTTCTAGTGAAACATTTTTTTTAAACATTTGGCTAACAATAAACACAGAGAGATATATTCTCCTCAGTTGCATAAGTTGTGTGATTATAAAATGTAGTTTTCTGTTTAATATTATGTATATGTGTATGTGTACATATATATGCACAATATACAAATTTATGAAGTTGTGTGTGTGTGTGTGAATCCACCTTTCTTATTTCACAATTTCATCAAGGAAACCTCTGATATCTATATAGACCATTTTCATAAAGATATTTCAGAAATAAGAAAGTAGGTACATGAGTCATTTGTTGTTGACATCTCAGTCATTTTTTTTTTCAGCATTACTAACGTATGTTGCCTTTTTTCCTCCTTTAAGGAGTATCTATTTGAGGAATCCTAAAAAAATTATTCCTGAATACCTTTAAAGTTGTTACTCTTTCCAGGGAAATCTATTTATTTGGTTATGTCCACTTCTTTTCTCCTATTCATTCAATAAGTCATTTCTTTCTAGATTCAATAGAGGTTCCCCCTTCTGTGTAGAGCATTTTCTGGTTTCCCCTGTTGCCAGAGTCTTACCTTCCATTGTTATTTCACACCTCCTTAATGTGTGTTTTATATACTTCTATATATGGAGATACAGTATTGGAATGTATCTCCATCAGAGAAGGGATTGTTTTACTTCTCTCTTCATATTTCTAATATTTATCACTTAACAAATAATTAGCTAAGTCCTGATTTTGTATTCCTAAGTGTCATTGTTATATAAAAAAACAGAGACGATAGAGTCCAAAGAGTGACTGTCTCATTGTTGCTTGCAAATCTGTTCCATTCTGGTACTATTTGTTGTCCATATATTTTGATCTACTGTGTTCTCAAATGAATGACTTGGGTTATTTGTCTCTCACCAAGATCTCTTCAAACATGTTTTTCATGCAACTATTGCTGATTCTTTTGTGAGGTGAGGTGCTAATGTAATTCTCTCTCTCTCTCTCTCTTTCTCTCTCTCTCTCTGTCTCTGCCTCTCTGTATGTATGTACACGTGCATGCACATATGCACACACACACACACACATATATATATATAATTTTTTAAAATGAGTGAAACATAAAACAAATATAGCATACTACTTTGGAAAATCTTATGATTCCATTTATTAATAAATTAAGTGGTTTAAAGTTTAATCCTGTAGAGACCTCATATTTCTGTTGACATGTTAATACATTCATCACTAAAATACCAAAAGGAAATGGGGAAGCCAGTGAAAAGGCACAGAATTGGAAAATGGAGTATCCTGTGAAAGGACCAACAGGAAGGCCAGTGGATTTTAGAGTTTGTAGAGGGGATTAAGGGATAAGGAGACTGCAAGGATTAGAAGGGGCTAGGTTATGAAGGGATTTAAAAGCCAAATAGAGGATTTTGTGTTTGATACTTTAGATAATAGGAAATCACCAGAGTATATTAAAGAGTGAGGTGATATGTTCACACTTCAGCTTTAGAAAGATCACTTTGGTTGATGAGTGGAGGATGGACCGGAGGGGGGAGAAACTTGAGACAAGGAGACCAAGCAACAGGTTATTGCAATAGTCCATGTGTGAGGTGGTGAGGACAAGCACCAGGCTGGTGGCAGTATCAGAGGAGAGAAGAGGATGTTTATGAGAAGTCAGTTGTGAAGGTAGAACCAATAAGATTTTGCAGCAGATTGTGTATGAAGTGTGGGAGAGGGAGTGAGGAGCTGAGTGCAATGCCTAAGTTGAGAGCCTGGGTGGGTAGGAGGATGGGAGTGTTTTCATTTACATTGTCATAGCTGTATTTGCTGTTTTGCAGTTGTTTTGAAAAATAAACAAGCAAACCAAAACCCCCAAAACTTCTCATTGTAAATGAGTCCTGGTTTTTCTTAGTATTGTATAGAGACACTTGTGGATAGAGCCCTAAGCCTGGTGCCAAGAAGACTCATCATCCTGAGTTTAAGTCTGGCCTCAATCACTTACTAGCAGTGTAACCCTGGACAAATCACTTAACTCTGCCTCAGTTTCCTCTCCAGTAAAGTGAGCTGGAGAAGGAAGTGGCAAAGCACTTCAGTATCTTTGCCAAGAAAACCTCAAATGGGGTCACAGAGAGTCAAACATAAATGAAAATGACTGAACAACAATTTTATAACTTGAGATTTTGATGTACCTATCGTATTTTTCCTTTTTTTGATGATTGAGGTTTTCAAATTAAGCCATTCTGTCACATACAAATAAAAGTTTTATCTCCTCTGTCAATCTTTATATCCTTCATTTTGTTGTCTTTTGTTAAGGCCATAGATCACATTTCTTTAATCATGTTATAGAGAGGTGCTATCCCACACCATAGTGGATAGAATGGTAGATTTGGAGTCAGGAAGAAGTGGGTTCACATCCTATCTTAGATAATAACTAGTAGCGTGAACCTGTGCAGGGCACAATCTCTCTGAGCCTCAGGGGTCTCATTTGTTTATTGAGGGGGTTGGACTTGCTAACTCCTAATCTCCCTTTAAGGTCTAATTCCATGATGCCATGTAAAGTGATGGTGAAGATGGGGGATGTTATTTCTCTGTTCTTGTTCATAGTGAGTCAGATTCTAGTTTCTCTTATAAACAATGCTAGCTCTTGGCTTTAAATATATGCTTTTAATCACATTAAAGAAGGCCCTTCCATGATTATACTTTCTAGGGTTTTTAACATAAATTAGTACTGAATTTTGTCAAATGCTTTTTCTGAATCTATCAAAATAGTCATTTAGCTATTTATTTGATTAATTATGCTAATTGTTTTCCTAATGTTGAACCATCCTTGCCTATGCTGTATGAATTGAACATGGTTTAGTGAATTATCATGGATTATATTGTTGTGGTCTCATTAGGATAATTTTATTTCAAATACTTTCATGTTTTGCATACAGTGAGCCCATCCTGGCTGTGACTGTGGTGAGGATGGCTACTGGGATCAAGGCTTAGGTGAGGCTTGGGTCTGTTCCCATTGTCTAGAGCACAGGCTGAAAGATGGACTGGGGGAGGATAGTCTGGGCAAGCTGGTGGGTGGCATAGGCTGGTGTGGTGCTCAGAAGTAGACATAGGCTGGGGCAAACCTAGTCTTCTCTAGCCCACTGCCTCCTCCTCTTCTTCATCTTTCTCCTTTTCCTTCTCCACTTTTTCCTTTTTTTCTTTTATCCTTTTCCTTGTCTTCTTCTTCCCTTTCTTCTTCCTCCTTTTTTCTTCCTTCTTTTCTTCCTCTTCCTCTTCTTCCTTCTCTCCCTCTTCTTCCTCCTCCTCTTCTTCCTTTTCTTCTTCTTCCTCCTCCTCCTAGTATGCAGTTGCAGTCAGAATTAGTGGAACTGCTGAAGTTCTCTCTGATCTAGTACCTGGCTAAGGATGGGGACAGCAGAACATGCAACACCAAGTTTTCCTGCATTGAGAAGACATGTATACAGTTTGAGAGAGATTGCTGTTATATTCTGATCCAGAATGTGATTAGAGAAATCTGTGGTTACTCTTCCTAGAACATCGTGTTCCTGGAGTAAGAGATCTCTGAAAAGGAGAAAGACACATTTGAAAGCACTGTGCTAATGAGCAAACTGAAAGATCTTGTCAATTGAAGCAAGATGGATGGGTGTGGAGGGCACTTTATCTGTCTAGTCAACCTATATAAGAGCAGGGATGTTTGCAGATCAGCAACCCTGGCTGGGTGAAGGGAGTAGTATTGATAAACCATTACAATAATGTTTTCTCAAGGGGGCTTAGATGAAGTTTGAGCAGATGCAGAGGATATTACAGAGAATGACTGTACACTTTGAAGTACTGACACTCAACATTTTAAAAAATAAGTTTTCATTGATTTTTTGGGGGGCTCTTATATCATCATAGTATCCCATGTATTCCTCCCTTTTCCCTTCCCAGATAACCACGCTGTATGACAAATAGTGTTTTTAGGAAGGAAAAAGAAGAAGAAAAATCACCAAGCATAACTGATCAATATATTGAAAAGTTTGAATATGTGCACAATAAGTAGCAAAACCTGTAGAACTTCCACTTCCACCAAGCAGGTAGGTTGGAGGTGTCTTCTCATATCTTTTTATTTGAGTCCCACTTAATTTTTATAATTTTGCTATCATATTCTCTTCTATTTTTAATTCTTTTGATTTTATTTTATTATTTCTTTGTGTCTAAGAATATCATTAGTTTCCCTTTGTCCAATTCTAGTTTTCAAGGAATTATTTTCTTCCTTAAATTTTTGGTTCTCTATTTCAAGTTAGTTGATTTTCTTCTCTTAATTTTCCTGTATTGCTCTTATTTTTTTCTACTTTTTCCTTGATATCTCTAATTTAATTTTTAAAATCATTTTTAAGTTCTTCTAAGAAATCTTTTTGTGCTTAGTTTGACATTTCTCATTGAAAAGACACTGGCTTTTTTAGTTCCATTATCTTCCTCTGAATATGAACCCATCTTTTTGTATTTTATTAACAAATGTTCAGATATGTTTATTTTCCTCTAAGAACTGCTTTAGCTATATCCCCAAAGTTTTGGAATCTTGTTTCATTATTATAATTCAACTTGACCATTTTAATTTTTATTTATTAAAATTATTTAAATAAGTTATCATAATTATCCTATTGTTTCTTTTCTTTGTTCTTTTTTTGTTGTTGTTCAATTGCTCACTTGTGTCTGACTCTATGTAATCCCATAGACTTTTGTCCTTGAGGTTTTCTCGGCAAAAGTGCTAGAGTGGTTTGCCATTTCCTTATCCAGCATGCCCCCATTTTATAGATGAGGAACTGAGGCAAATAGGAATTAAGTGAATTGTCCACAGTCACACAGTTAATAAGTATCTGAGGCAGAATTTTTAAAAATTAATTTATTTTGAATTATCAACAATCACTTCTATAAGCATCTGAGCTCCAAATTTTCTCGCCCTTCCTCCCCCTTTCCTTCCCAAGACAGAACGCAATCTGATATAGGCTATACATATACATTCCTATTAAACATATTTTCACATTAGTGATGTTGTAAGTAAGAATTAGAGCCAATAGGAGGAACCACCAGAAAGAAAACAAAACTCAACAGAAGAAAAAAAAAATAGTAAATGGTATGCTTCAATCTGCATTCAAACTCCATAGTTCTTTATTCTTTGTGAATAACATTTTCCATCATGAGGCCTTTGGAGATGTCTTAGATCCTTATAGTGCTGAGAAGGGTTCAGTCTATCAATATTAGTCATCGCCCAAGGTGGCTGTTGTTGGGTACAACATTTTCTTGGTTCTGCTCACTTCACTCAGCATCAGACCATACAAGTCTTTCCAGGTTTTTCTGAAGTCAGCCTGTTCATCATTTCTCATAGCACAATAGTATTCCATTACATTTATATACTACAACTTGTTTAGCCACTCCCCAATTGATAGGCATTCTCTCAATTTCCAATTCTTTGCCACCACAAAAAGAGCTGCTATGAATATTTTTGTACATGTGGGTCTTTTTCCCATCTGAGGAAGAATTTGAACTCACTTCATCCTGACTGCAAGCTTGGTGTTCTATCCACTTAGCTGCCCCAATTGTTCTTTTATCTAATCATTATTCAGGATATCACTACTTATTCTTTATTTAGGTCAATATAATTTGTTCCTATGTCTTTTATTCATTATAGATTTTATTTTTATGATTTATAAGCGATGTGTTTGTTATATCTGCTTTTTATAGTTATTTATAATTCCTTTAGGCCCCATCACAATATCAAATTTTATAAATATACTGTGGGATGTGGAGAATATGTCAATTCTTTAATATTATCATTCAGAGGTAAAAATACCAGTCAAATGTAGTTTATATAACAATTTGTTCAGCTCCATCTTTTAAAAAATATTTTTCTTATATTTATCCAGTTCTGAAATAGAAAAAGTAGCATATCTTATTATTATTATACTATGTTTTCTTGTAATGAATGAAATAAAAAGCATTTACTATCTACTAAAAATTTTACTAAGCAGTATACAAATACTAAAAGTAAAGAAACCTTTGTTCACTAAAAGCTTATATTCTAATAAAGAGATAAAATACATATAGAAGAGTGGTGGGTGAATGAGAAGAACCAAGAGAACATTATACACAGTAACAGCCACATCATACATTGACTAAATTTGATAGACCTGGCTCTTCTCAGGAATGCAAGG
Organism: Vombatus ursinus; assembly: GCF_900497805.2. NCBI lineage: Eukaryota > Metazoa > Chordata > Mammalia > Diprotodontia > Vombatidae > Vombatus > Vombatus ursinus. The sequence continues at coordinate 10,285,561 of NW_020940358.1, forward strand.
ATCTAAGACAACTCCAAAAGACTCCTGTTGGAAAACACTATCCACATCCAGAGAAAGAACTATGGAGTCTGAATGAAGATGGAAGCATATTATTTGCTCTACTTTTCTTTTGTCATTTTGTTTTATTGCTTCATTCTTGTGGTTCCTCCCATCAGTTCTAATTCTTCTTTACATCATGACTAATGGGAAATATGCTTAATATTAATGTATAAGTATAGCCTATATCGGATGCTCTCTTGGGGAGTGAGGAGGAGAGGAAGGGAAAGAAAATTTAAAACTCAAAATCTTATGGAAATGGGGGCAGCTAGGTGGTACAGTGGATAGAGAGCACTGGTCTTGGAGTCAGGAGGACCTGAGTTCAAATCCAACCTCAGACACTTGACACTTACTAGCTGTGTGACCCTCGGCAAGTCATTTAACCCCATTGCCTAGCAAAAACAAAAACAAACAAACAAACAGAACATCTTGTGGAAATAAATGTTGAAAATTAAACATAAATAAATTAATTATTAAGGAAAAAGAAGAGTGTTGCCCTTGTAAATATATGGTCTGGAAAATTATTTTGATTGTGAGATTGACACACCCCAACAGGGTTCTTAATCATTTGTGTGTGTGTGTGTGTGTGTGTGTGTGTGTGTGTGTGTGTGTGTATGTGTGTGATGGACTCCTTTGGCAATCTGGTGAAGCCTATAAATCATTTTCAGAATAATGTTTTAAAATGCAAAATATAAAAACATGGAAATACAAATGAAACCAATCATATTAAAATATAGTTATTAAAATAATTTATAAAATTTATTACAATGACAGTTGATTTCATCAACGAAGTACTTAAGGAGCTGAATGACTATTGTGTTTTGAATGTTTTTGATATTCAGTAAACACCAATGACTATTACCTCCAGGATCAAATGCAAGCAGACACTTACTAGCTGTGTGATCATAGGTGGGTTAAATACAAAATCCTCTTTTTGGCATTCAATGACCTTCACAACCTAGGTGGACCCTTTTCTCATCACCTTTCCAGTTTTCTTACACTTTGAACTGTCCCAAGTACTCTTTAAATTAGTGCCACTGGCTTCCTGGCTGTTCCATGAATGAAAATACTCCATGTCTTAGCTTCGAGGATTTTTTTTTTTTTTGCTATTTTCCACACCTGAAATGCTTCCTCCTCATCTCTGCTTCCTGGTTTTCCTGGTTTCCTTGAAAAATGAAATGAAATCTCACTTCTACAGGACATTTTTCCTGATCTCTCTTAATTCTAGCACCTTCTCTCCATTAATTATTTCCTATTTATCCTGTATTTATCTTGTTTGTACATATATTTGCTTGCTTTTTTTTTCTACATTAGATTGTGAGCTCCCTGAAGGTAGGGACTATCTTTGGCTTTTCTTTGTATCTGCAGTGTGTTGTGCAGTTCCTGTCATATAGTAGGTACTTATCAACTGCTGACTGACTGAATTACAGGTGATTAATTTTCAGTTTGCAAAAATAAGTTATTACTCTGTGTACAATGCCCGTGGATCTGACCTTTATCTCTAATATCAAACTATCTTTACTCTCATTATGTGCTGTCCTTTTATTGTATTCCAAACTGATATAAATGATAGACATCTCCTTCCTCACCCCTCAGCCTTTACTGGTCATCTCAATAGGACATTATCTCTTTGCCACAATTAAACTATGTAAATGAGCCAACCAGTAAACATTTATTTAGACCCTACTCTGTGTTAGGCTGGGAATGTAAAGACAAATATTAACTGTGATTACTGCATTTTGAATGAGACTAATTTTTATTCTGGCAAGTAGGCAGAGTAGTGGACAGAGTGCCAGGCCTTAAATCAGGAGACTCATCTTCCTGATTTTAAATCTGGACTCAGACACCTAGTAGCTGTGTGATATCAAGTCATATACCCTGTTTGCCTTAGTTTCCCATCTGTAAAATGAGCTGGAGAAGGAAATGACATATCATTCCAGCATCTTTGTGAAGAAAATCCCAACTGGGGTCATGAAGAGTTGGATACAGCTGAAATGACTGAACAACAAAAATTATTATACTTTATTCAAATTTGGTAATTCAGAAAGTTATACAACTATGACTCACTTAAGAAATCCTGATTCAACATGTAGAAAATCTGGATGTACAATATACTTATTAGGGGATGATTATGAAAAAGACAAAATAATTCACCTCAGTAAACCTCCCTAACATATTCTTTTTAAAATTTTTAAAATTTGTTCAGTATATTATTTTTCCCCATTACATGTAAAAACAATTTTTAACATTCATTTTTAAAACTTGAGTTCCAAATTCTCTCCCTTCTTCTCTCCCCATCCCCCCATTGAGAAGGCAAGCAGTTCAATATAGGTTATATATGTATATCATGCAAAATATTTCCGTAATAGTCATGTGAAAGAAAATATAGACCAAAAGGGGAGGTAGAGGAAAGAAAAAAAATATGCTTCGATTTGTATTCAGACACTGTGAGTTTTTTCTCTGGGGATGGATAGCATTTTTCATCATAAGTCCTTCAGAATTGTCTTACATCATTGCATTGCTGAGAATAGCCAAGTCATTCATAGCTGATCATCTTACAATATTGCTGTTACTTTGTACACAGTACATTTCATTTTGTATCAGCTCATGTAAGTCTTTCCAGGTTTTTCTGAAAGCATCCTGCTCATAATTTCTTACAGCACAATAGTATTCCATCATAAACAAATACCATAATATGTTTAGCCATTCCCCAGTGGATGGGCATCCCCTCAATTTCTAAATCTTTGCCCTGAGAAAAGAGCTGCAATAAATACTTTTTTTTTTTTTTACATATAGATCTTTGCTTTTTGATTTTTATCCCTTTTGTGATACAAACCCAGTAGTGGTATTGCTAGGCCAAAGGGTATACATGGTTTTATAGCCCTTTGGGCATAGTTCTAAAGTGCTCTACAGAATGGTTGAATCAGTTCACAACTTTACTAATAGTGCATTAATGTCTCATTTTTCCCATCTCCTCCACCATTTGTCATTTTCCTTTTCTGTCATCCTATTAGCCAATCTAATAGGTATGAGATAATACATCAGAATTGTTTTAATTTGCATTTTTCCAATCAGTAGTGATTTAGAGCATATTTTCATAGGGCTATAGATAGCTTTGATTACTTCATCTGAAAACTATTCATATCTTTTGATCATTTATTAATTGGAGAATGGCTCTTATTTTTATAATTTGGTTCAATTCTTTGTATGTTTGAGATATGAGGCCTCTATCAGAAAAACTTGCTTTGTTTTTTTTCACAGTTACTATTGCTAACTGTATTTCCTTCAATCCTATTTCCCCCCTGTTTATTCTCTTCTCTCTCTCCTTTCACCCTGTCCCTCCTCAAAAGTGTTTTGCTTCTGACTACTCCCTCCCTCAATTGAGCTCCCTTTCATGACCCACCCCCTTTCTCTTATACCATTCCCCTTCTACTTTCCTATATGATAAGATAGATTTCTATATCCAGTTAAGTGTGTATGTTATTCCCTCTTTGAGTCAATTCTGATGAGAGTAAGATTCACTCACTCCCTCTTACCTCCCTCCACTTCCCCTCCACTGTACAAGATTTTTCTTGCGCCTTCTAAGTGAGATAATTTATGCCATCCTTTTCTCCCTTTCCCTTTCTCCCCATACATTCTTCTCTCACCCCTTAATTTTATTTTTTTTGATATTTTCCCTTCATATTCAACTCACACCTATGCCCTCCATCTATATATACTCCTTCTATCTGCCCTAATAATGAGAAAGTTCTTGTAAGTTACAAGTATCATCTTCCCATGTAGGAATGTAAACAGTTGAACTTTATTAAGTCCTTCATGATTCCTCCTTTCCTGTTTACCTTTTTATGCTTCTCTTGATTCTCATATTTGAAAGTTAAATTTTCTATTCAACTCTGGTCTTTTCATCTAGAATGCTTGAAAGCCTTCTATTTCATTGAATGTCCATTTTCCCCTGAAGGATTATACTCAGTTTTGCTAGGTAGATGATTCTTGGCTGTAATCCTAGCTCCTTTGCCCTCCAGAATATCACATTCCAAGCCCTCTGATCCTTTGATGTAGAAGTTACTAAATCTTTTGTTATCCTTACTGTGGCTCCGTAATACTTGAATTGTTTCTTTATGGCTGCTTACAATATTTTCTTCTTGACCTGGCATCGAATTTGGCTATTAGGAATATTATTATTCCTTGGAGTTTTCATTTTTGGTTTTCTTTCAGAAAACGATCAATGGATTCTTTTAATTTCTATTTTATCCTCTGGTTCTAGAATATCAGGTCAATTTTCCTTGAACATTTCTTGAAAGATAATATCTAGGCTCTTTTTCTTTTTGTCATGGCTTTCAGGTAGTCCAATAATTTTTAAATTATCTCTCCTCGATCTATTTTCCATGTCAGTAGTTTTTCCAATGAGATATTTCACACTGTCTTCTATTTTTTCATTGTTTTGTTTTGTTTTTGTTTTATTGTTTCTTGATTTCTCATAAAGTCCTTAGCTCCATTCTAATTTTTAAGGAATTATTTTCTTCAGTGAGCCTTTGTACCTTCTTTTCCATTTGGTCAATTCTACTTTTTAAGGAGTTTTTTTCTTCAGTGAATTTTTGTGCCTCTTTTTCCATTTGGCCAATTCTGCTTTCAAAGGCATTCCTCACCTTGTTGGCATTTTTGATTTTTTTTTTTTTTTTTTTTTACCATTTGACCTAGTCTGTTTTTTAAGGTGTTATTTTCTTCAGTATTTTTAATGTCTCTCTTTTTACCAAGATTGATTTTGACTGATTTTTCATGAGTTTCTTGCATCACTTACACATCTCTTCCCAATTTTTCCTCTACCTCTCTTACTTGATTTTCAAAATCCTTTTTGAGCTCTTCCATGGCCTGAGACCAATTCATATTTTTCTTGGAGGCTTTGGATGTAGAAGCCTTGATTTTGTTATCTTTTTTTCTGAGTGTATGTTTTGACCTACACTGTCACCAGAGTATCTTTCAATGGTCAGAGTTTCTTTCTGTTGTTTGCTCATTTTCCCAGTCTATTACTTGACTTTTAATCTTTTGTTAAAATAGGGGTTTCCTTCTATGGTGGAAGGCACACTCTCACAAACTTCAGGGGTTTTGTGCAGCCATTTTCAGAGACACTTCTAGGGACCTTTAAGTTTTCAGTTGTTCCAAGGTGGTATGATCTAAAGAGAGGTGTGTTTACTTTTCTCTTGGTCTGTGAGTGACCACAATTACTCTTTCCTGCCCTGGAAATGAGAGGAGGGTTCCCTCCCCATTGCTGCCACAAGCTCTGCTATGCCAGTGCTCCTCCTCACCCCAGGACTGCCACCCAGGACTATGACCCAGATCAGAGTATGGACAAAGCAAAAGATTCCTGCCCCAGTGCTAGCAGAGACCCCTATAATCTCCTTCTCATCAGTTGTTCAACTCCATTGCCATCTGTGGGCCCAAGAGCTCTGGAAGCTGCTGTTGCCATTCAGTGGCTCTCAAGGCCTGCTTCTGGTTTGCTGGGGATGGGATTGTGCTGGTGTAGCCTGTGCCAGACTGTGCTCTACTCACCCAGGTGTGACAAACCTTTCCTGCTGACTTTCTAAGTTGTTTTTGGCATCTGTGGGCTGAGATGTCTAGAAACTGCCACTGCTGCCATGCATTCAGTTGATCTGAGGCCTACTCCCGGTTTGCTGAGGCCCAGTATATGTTGGTGTGGCCTACATTGGACCGTGCTTCTCTCTCATTCTGGTACAACAGACCTTTCCTGCTAAACTTCCAAGTTGTCTTGGGCTAGAAAATTGTTTCACTCTGTCTTTTTGTGGGTTCTGCCACTCTAGAATTTGTTTAGAGTTATTATTTCAAAGTATTTGAAGAGGTTTAGGGGACAGCTCAAGCAAGTGACTGCCTTTACTCTGCCATCTAGACTTTGCCTCCCTTCCTAATATATTCAAAACTGATGTTTAAAAATTGTGTACACAGTTTTTGTAAAGTTTATTGTGTGAAACAAACTAATTGTGTAGTTTAATTCTGGTAAATCAAATTTTAAGACTCACATAGTACAGTCAGGTGAGAAATGAAATGTCTGAACTGAGCTTCCTCTTTTTGAGACCTCCTCTCATCTTTCAGGTAAGCACATATACATGTCTTAGCAATTATATCCATAAATGTGAATGGATTGAATGCCCCAATCACTGCTAAAAAGGGGAGCAGCAAGATGAATAGAGGAATGGAAACAGAAAAGTATAACTATTTGCTTTACATAAGAAACACATTGAAAATATGCAAACATAGATAAAGTTAGAAATAAGAGAATGGAACTAAATCTATCATGCTTCAGGGAACTCACTAAAAATAGTCATTGTTATCATGATCTCTGATAAGTCAACAAGAATAATTGATCAGGTTGAGGGACAAACAAGAAAATATATTATGTTTAAAGCATAGAGAACGAAAAAACAAACTCTATTAAATGCACATGCCCCAAATGACCTGGAAGTTAAATTCTTCACAGTCTTGATAGCTGTCACATTTCCCAGAACAGTGATCATGCACTGGAACTTTTAACCCTTTCATCTTCAGATTTTCTGCCCAGAGACTCCACTGTCTGGGTTAGTTACAATCCTTTCCATCCCATTATTTTACTAAGGCCCTTAGAATATTTCACTTTACTTTTTACTCCATTGCCATCTTTTCATAGTCTTGACAAATGCACTGTCATTGTTCAGGTTCACTTGCTCTCTAGTTCTACAATCATCATCATCATCATCATCATCATCGTCATTTCATCATCATCACTATCAACAACAAGCAATTATTAAGTGCTGACTTTGTTCTAGGCACTCTGCTAAGCGCTGTGGATACAAATAAAAAAAAAGTTCCATGGTGTCTACTCGTGTCAACAAGTACACATTTTGTACTTTGTACAACATGCAAACAACTAAGTAAATACAAGATATATACATTATAATTGGGAAATAATCTCATGTGTGAGGTGTTTGCTGGAGGGTGGGTGCATGATAGAGGACCAGGAAAGGCTTCTTGCTGAATGTGGGTGTTTAGTTGAAGGAAGCCAGAAAATCCAAAAGAGAGGTGAGGAGGATTAGTCTTCAAGGAGAAGGGTGCAATCAGTGAAAATTTATGGAGTTAGGTGATGGAGCATTATGTTTAGGGATTAGCAAGAAGGACAGTATCACCAGATCATAGATTGAATGGAAGAGAGAATATCTGAACTGTGTTCAAGCCCAAACTAAATAGCTTTAATTTATAGTAAAGTGTATTTATAATACAGTAGAAAGAACTTCTAGTTTAAGAATCAAAATATCAGGTCTTAAGTCCCTATTTTTCAGCTTATTAGCTTTGTGACCATTAGTCTACCACATGATTGGAGGAAGACTTTTTCCATTGGCAACAAGACTGGAACTGCTTATGTCTTTTTTTTTCCCACAGTCAAGAAACATTTTTAAATAAAATTTTGAGTTCCAAATTTTCTGCCTGTTCCTTTCCCCCTCTTTAAGACAGTAAGCAATTTGATATACGTTATATATGTACAATCATGCAAACCATTTCCATATTAGTTATGTTGTGAAAGAAGAAACAGACCAAAAGAAAAAAAAACTATGGAAAAACAAAGAAACTGAAAATAGTATGCTTTGATATGCATTCAGACTCCATCAATTCTTTCTCTGGATGTGGAAAGAATTTTCCATCATGAGTATTATGGAATTGCTGAGAAGAGCTAAGTCAATAATTGTTTGTTGTTGTTGATGTTGTGGAAATTATGTAACTTTATATATATATCTAAAAGCAATTGCAAGCTGTACATAATAGATTTGCAGTTTCTTTTGTAGTCATCTTTTTTTTATTCTGTTATGGAAATGCTTATTTTATTCCATATATTAAAAAGTTAAAAAAAAGACTAAGTAGCTTGAGGTAGTCAACATTCTACTCCATCCCCCTAACTTTGTAGACCCTGAGAACTGATTGACCATGCTTGGAAGGAAATCTCAGTAGTTTTTGTGGAAGTCCATGAGTCTAATCACTTTTTAAAAAAAAAAACATTTATTTTTAGTTTTCAACATTTTCAACATTCACTTCCACAAGGTTTTGAATTTTCTCCCCATCTCATCCCTCCCCCCACCCCAAGATGGCATGAATTCTGTATACCCCTTCCCTTAATCTGCCCTCCCTTCTATCTTACCCCCCCTTCTCTTATTCCCTTCCCCTTCTATTTTCCTGTAGGGCAGGATAGATTTCTATACCCCATTTCCTGTATTTCTTATTTCCCAGTTGCATGTGAAAATAATTTTTTTTAAATGTGTTTTTAAAACTTTGGGTTCCAAATTTTCTCCCTTCCTCCCTCCCCACCCATCCTCATTGAAAAGGCAAGCAACTCGATACACGTTATACATGTGTAGTCATGCAAAACATTTCCAGAGTAGTCATGTTGTGATAAACTAGGCATTTTTCCCTTCATCCTATCCTGCCACCCTCCCCCCCCATTTATTCTATTCTTTCTTTTGACCCTGTCGGCCCTCAGAAGTGTTTGCTTCTGATTACCCCCTCCCTCAAAATGCCCTCCCCTCTATCATCCTCCTGCTCTCTTGTCCCCTTCCCCCTATTTTCCTGTAGGGTAAGATAGATTTCCACACCCAATTGAGTGTATATGTTATTCCCTCCTTAAGCCAAATCCTATGAGAATAAGATTCACTCATTCCCTCAAATCTTCTCCTGTGTCCCTTCCATTGTAAAAGCCTTTTCTTGTCTGTTTTATGTCAGATAATTTACCTCATTCTACCTCTCCCTTTCTCCTTCTCTCAGTATAATCCTCTGTCATCCCTTAATTTTATTCTCCAGATATCACCTCTTCATCTTCAACTCACCCTGTGCCCTCTATCTATCTGTCTATCTATCTATCTATCTATCTATCTATCTATCTATCTATCTATCTATC
>NW_020940358.1:10294535-10383095 GCF_900497805.2 Vombatus ursinus
ATCTATCTATCTATCTATCTATCTATCTATCTATCTATCTATCTATCCATATATATAATTTTTACCCTCCAACTATCCTAATACTGACAAAGGTCTCATGAGTTACAAATATAATTTTTCCATGTAAGAATGTAAACAGTTCAACCTTAATAAGTCTCTTGTGATTTCTCTTTCCTCTTTACCTCTTCATGCTTCTCTTGAGTCTTGTATCTGAAAGTCAAATTTTCTATTCAGCTCTGGTCTTTTCATAAAGAATGCTTGAAAGTCCTCTGTTTCAGTGAATGACCATTTTTCCCCCTGAAGGATTATACACAGTTTTGCTGGGTAGGTGATTCCTGGTTGTAATTCTATCTCCTTTGCCCTCTGGAATATCATACTCCAGGCCCTGCGGTCCCTTAATGTAAAAGCTGCTAAATCCTGTGTTATCCTGATTGTGTTTCCACAGTATTTGAATTGTTTCTTTCTGACTGCTTGCAATATTTTCTCCTTGGCCTGGGAACTCTGGAATTTGGCTACAACATTCCTAGGAGTTTTCCTTTGGGGATCTATTTCAGGAGGTGATTGGTGGATTCTTTCAATTTCTATTTTGCACTCTGGTTCTAAAATATCAGGACAGTTTTCCTGATAATTTCTTGAAAGATGATGTCTAGGCTCTTTTTTTTGATCATGGCTTTCAGATGGTCCAATAATTTTCAAATTCTCTCTCCTGGATCTATTTTCCAGGTCAGTTGTTTTTTCAGTGAGATATTTCACATTGTTTTCTATTTTTTCATTTTTTTGAATTTGTTTTACAGTGTCTTGATTTCTCATCAAGTCACTAACTTCCAATTGCACCATTCTAATTTTTAAGGAAGTAAGCTTTTGGACTTCCTTTTCCATTTGGCCAATTTTGCTTTTTAGGGCATTCTTCTCCTCAATGGGTTTTTGGACCTCTTTTGCCATTTGGGTTAGGCTATTTTTTAAGGTGTTATTTTCTTCAGTATTTTTTTGGGTCTCCTTTAGCAAGCTGTTGACTTGTTTTTCACGATTTTCTAGCATCACTCTCAGTTTTTCCTCTACTTCTCTTATTTGCTTCTCAAAATCCTTTTTGAGCTCTTCCAAGGCCTGAGATTGATTCATGTTTTTCTTGGAGGCTTTGGATGTAGGAGCTTTGGCTTTGTTGTCTTCTTCTGGTTGTATGTTTTGATCTTCTTTGTCACCAAAGTAAGATAATATGGTCTGACTCTTTTTGTGCTGCTTACTCATGATCCCCGCCAATTTCTTGAGTTATAAACTCTTTGTTAAGGTAGGAGTCTGCTTCCAGTGTGGATAATGTACCATCCTAAGCTTCAGGGGTTTTGTACAGCTGTTTTTAGAGATACTTCTAGGGACCTGAAAATTTTCAGTTCTTCCAAGGTGCTATGATTAGAGGTGAGGTGTTTACTCCTTTCCTAGCCTGTGCTCTGGTCTATGAGTGACCAGAAGCACTCTTTTCTGTCTTAGAACTGTGAGGAGGATTTCCTCTCCACAGCCACTACAAGCTCCACCATGCAAGTGCTCCTCCTCACCCCAGGACCGCCACCCAGAACTGTGACGCAGATCCAAGCACGGGCAAAGCAAGACAATCCTGCACCAGCAGGGAGATCCCTGCAATCCCTCTCTGATTCCCCCTTAGTCTGTGGGCTGGAAGCTCCAGAGGCAGCTGCCATCCTGGGGCCATGCTCGGAACTGGGGCTGCCGTGCTTCTCTCTTACCACAGACACAGCCTTATCCTACTGACCTTCTAAGTTGTTTTTGGTGTTTGCAGGTTGAGAAGTCTAGAAACCTCCACAGCTGCCTGCGATTCAGTCCTCTGAGGCCTGCTTCAGGTTAGCTGAGGCCTGCCTTGTCTGAGCACCCACCCTGAACTGCGCTCCTCTCCCAGCCCTGCATGATATACCTTTCTGATCAACCATCCAAGCTGTCTTGAGCTGTAAATTTGTTTCACTCTGTCTTTTTGTGGGTTCTGCTGCTTTAGAATTTGTTTCAAGCCATTTTTTTATAGGTATTTGGAGGGGTTTGAGCGAGAGGTCAAGCAAGTCACTGCTTTTTCTCTGCCATCTGGGGGCAGAGACAAGTCAATCATTGTTAATCATCCCACAATGTTGCTGTTACTGTGTACAAAGTTTTTCTGGTTTTGCTCACTTTACTTTGCACTAGTTCATGCAAGTCTTTCCAGGTTTTTCTGAAATCTGACTACTCATTTCTTATGACAGAGTAGTATTCCATTACATTTATACACCAAAACTTGTTCAAACATTCCCCAGTTAATGGGCATCTCCTCAATTTCCATTTCTTTGCCACCAGAAAAAGAGCTACAATAAATATTTTTGTACATGTGGGTCCTTTTCCATTTTTTATGATCTCTTAGGAATATAGACCTAGCAGTGGTGTTGCTGGGTCAAAGGGCATCTACAGTATTACAGCCCTTTGAATTGCCTATGTATTTAAAACTACCTGACTAAGCAGAGTTTTTTTTTTTCTCCTGCTTTTGCGCTTGAGGTTGAAGGAATCCTTTACTTATAGCAATAATATTATGCAATAAGGCAGGGGGTCTAAGGGTTAATTAACCATCCCCAGGGCACTTAGCCCTGAGAAATAGGCCTAGGTTTTGGTCTTTTTTGGTTTGTATTCTTCAGTCCTAAGTGCAGGGAGAAGAATCTCTGACCTGGGAGCAATAACCACAAGGATTCTGGAGTCAGGAATCAATGCAGATTGTGTGTTGTAGCAGGGAAGCCTGGGAAGCAAGGGTCTGAGACACTAGCCAAATAGGGCATTGATCTAGAATTTGGTGAGCTGAATGTTTCTTAGAAACTGAGATGAATCTAATGCACAGAGAAGACATAGTTTGGAAGGCTTATGCCCCCAAAAGTGTTGGGAAAAACGTGTGTATATTTGTTCTTGATATATCTTTGAAATAAATATCCCTTTGTTAAAAACTAATCCAATGTTAAATGGTTAAATGGAACTGGGGTAATAGTTTCTGGGCATCTAAAATGGGGTAAAGATAATCAGTAAAGCTCAAGCCAATAGCAGAGAAAAGAGGTGTCCTAATCCCTTAAGGATAATGGAAAACCAATGAGATTAGAATGTGTCCCTTAGACAAAGGGGCCAGAGCAGCCATATTATATCTCCAATTTATATTACACATAACTTGCTTGTACATAATTTTTTACACATCATGTTTGTATTATACTGTAAGTTTCTTGAGGCGGGGACCATGTTTGTACCTTCCTTTGTATCCCTAGCACTTTGCTCAGTGCCTGGCATATGACACTTAATAAGTACTTGTTGACTTGACAACCTCTGTGATCTCAGTTTCTTCACACTAAAGTAGAGATAATGCTACTTATCTCACAGGGCTAGTATGAAGAAAGTATCTTATAAATTGTAAAATGTTATATATATGTAAACTCTTTTTACTGTAGCAATGAGAGACAGCAAACAAACAGAGTCAGGATTGTCTCTTTTTCATATTTGTATGCCAAGTGCTTGATACAGTGCCTGGCACATAATACGTATTTAACAAATGTTTATTGACTCTGATTGTATGTATGTGCATATGTAGAAATACATGTAGGGACAGTTAGGTGGTGCAATGGAGAGAGCACCAAGTCTGGAGTTAGGAAGATCTGAATTCAAATCCGGCTTTCAGACACATACTAGCTGTGTGACCCTGGGCAAGTCAATTAACCTTTATTTTCCAAAATTCCTCATCTGTAAAATGGGGACACACTGGAGAAAGAAATGGTAAAGCTCTCCATTATCTTTGTCAAGAAAATCCCATGGACCTGTCCATGGGGTCACAAGAAGTCAGGAATGACTAAACAGCAAGGATTATAAGTATGTGTATATATGTATGTGTGTGTGTGTATATGTATGTGTATGTATGTCTATGTCTACACCACAATGTAAGTACAAATGTATATATTTAAATGTACACACATATAGACATACAGATATACATATGTATATTTATAAGTACATATGTGGTTGCAAACATGTGTGCATATGTAATATAATAAATTACTGATTGAATGTCCCAACAATAAGAAAAACAATAGAGTAATAGAAAACAGAATAATCTAATAATTTGCTTCCTTCAAGAAATATACTGAGAACATACAGACATATATAAAGTAAAAATATGGAATTGGAACAAAGTCCATTATCCTTCAAGCAACTCTTAAAAACCAGGAGTTATAATCATGATCTCCGATAAGGCAATAATAAAAGTCAATAAAGTCAAGAAAGACAAAAAGGAAAATCCAATATATAATGTATATACATTTGTGTATATGTGTGTATACATACATATACACACGTGCATACTTATTAAGACTGCTGTTCAGTACTTAGTCTCTGCCATTAATTTTGCTTACACAAATATAAAACTGATTTCCTATCCCATCTTCTCCTTCATCTTGTTGCTTTGACCAATTCCAAGCTCCTTGGGTTCATTTATTTATTTACTGTTTCTATCTGTCTCTGCCTCTCTATCTCTGTCTCTCTTTGTGTCTCTGTCTCTGTCTTGCAGGTTACCCTTTCTTTTCATAGATCAGATAAGCATATGATAACAAATCCTTTCTGTTTCTATTCATTATTCTCTTTTAGTGAAAACAATTTTATTTAATTAAAAATTTTTTTTATTGATGCCTTTGCTTTCATATTAAATTAACTCTCAAATCTATTTGTCCTTGCCTATCCTACCTAATGAGTTATCCTTTGTAACAAATGTTAAAAGGAAAAGATTTGTTAAAAACAGTTCAGCAAAACCAATTAACACACCAGGGATATTTATTTGTAATTTCCTTTCCCAAGATGTGCTGTTTTCTCTCTAACTGCTTTCTTATTCCTTACCCCTTCTAGGATTCTCTAGAATATAACCCTAGAAATTATGGTCATTGATAGAAGCAGCATGGTGCAGTGAGAAGTGTTCAGTAACTCTAGCCTTGGGAGGTATCTGATTCTGTTTTGTATCATCACTCTTTCCTTTATTTGTCCTTCTATCCTCCATTTGAACTGGTGGAGCCATATTCTATACACTCTGAATCATGCCTTCCTGGATGCCCTTCTTCTTATTCCCCTAGTGAGAACTGAAAAGAGATGACCCCATCTTGTAGAAGCTTATCTTCTGAAGAACTCATTTCTCTTCTCATCCCATTCAATGAAAGACTATGAAAGACTATGAAAGACAATGAAAGTCTTATCTTTTGGCCTCTGAGGTTTGGGCTCTCTAATTGTTCCTGACATTTGTTGGCCATATCCGACTACTACTCTTCCCTTTGCATTCTATTCCTCAGTGTTCTATGCCTACCCTTCAACCACCATAAATATAAGAGGAGATAGTGAAAATCTTTTATATATCTCTTCTATGGAGTCCTGTCTAGGCATTATGTAAATGCTTGTTTCTACCATTGTTTCTCTTCCCTTCTGACCTTAGAGAGATTCCTCTGCATAATCCTACCATATTTAATATTGATTTATTAATAAAGTGTGTGATTTGCCCCCTGAAATAGTAATTTACTTCCTTTGTGTATACTTCTGATTTTTCTGATGGCTTTTACTCCATAGGTTCTTTAACCCATTGATGATCTCTTAATTTTTTATTGTCTTCCAACATGTGCTTTTTTATTAATTTATTTTGATTTATCAATAATCACTTTCATATGTTTTTGAGTTTAAAATTTTTCTCCCCCTTCCTCCCCACCACCCTCCCCAAGACGGCGCACACTCTGATATAGGCTATACATTTACATTCATATTAAACATATTTTCACATTAGTGATGTTGTAAGTAGAAATTAAAACCAATAGGAGGAACCATCAGAAAGAGGAAACAAAACTCAACAGAAGAGAAAAAAAATCACAATTTGGCTTCCATAATTCTTTCTTTCAGTGTGGATAGCATTTTCCATCACAAGGCCTCTGGAGATGTCTTAGATCCTTGTATTGCCAGGAAGGGTTAAGTTTATCAATATTAGTCATCACACAACATGGCTGTTATTGTGTACAACATTCTCTTGGTTCTGCTCACTTCACTCAGCATCAGACCATACAAGTCTTTCCAGGTTTTTCTGAAGTCAGCCTGTTCATCATTTCTTATAGCACAATAGTATTCCATCACATTCATATACCACAACTTGTTCAGCCATTCCCCAATTGATGGGCATCCTCTCAATTTCCAATTCTTTGCCACCACAAAAAGAGCTGCTATGAATATTTTTGTACATGTAGGTCCTTTTCCCATTTGTATGATCTCTTTGGGATATAGCCCTAGAAGTGCTATTGCTGGGTCAAAGTGTATCATGTGCTTTTTTTTTTTTTTTAAAGAAAATTGAACCAAAAGACAGAAAAGCTCCCCAACATTTATGTCCTAGTTTAGCCCCAGCCACATGAAAATACGTATTTCATGTCTATTTTTTTCATTACTATATGAAAGAATTTAACTTCCTGCTATTTGGTCAATTTATAAATTTGTAATTTGAATACACAACTCAACATCTTGGAGTAAATTAGAATAATATGAATTCTCTTCTACTGATGTCCAGACATTTTATTTGATGTTTAGCCTTAGCTTTACAAAATATCTGGATATATTATGTTGAAATGCCAGCCTATGTCTTTTGCCCTTAATGCAATGAACAAGAGTACAATGGAAAGAGTGGTGAATTTTGAGACAGAGGACCCGGCTTCAAATACTTGTTCTGTCACTTACTATTTGTGTGACCTTGGTCAAGCCACTTAACATCTTTGGGGCTCAGTTTCCTCATATGTAAATTGAAAGTATTGGTCTAGGTGATTTTTAAAGTCCCTTCCAGCTCTATAGCAATTATCCTATTCCCTATTCCATTTTTTCCTTTGATTTCTTGTAATTGGATTAATCTTTTGCTATTCAGATAATTTCTTCTCAAAATTTAAAATGTTCTTGTTTTCTTTGTTAAGTATAAGATTTGTCCTTTGTGGTAGTTACGAAAATTGACTATGACATTTCATAGTGACTTAAATAAGGAGTTTCTGTGGATAGTCTAAAATTTATCTTCATCTTCATAGGTTGGCACACGTATAATGATGAGGATGCTGGATTTGGAGTCAAATAAGCTGGGTTTAAATTCTAGCCTTGCTGCTTATTACCAGTGTGAAATTGGACAAGTCTCTTGATCTCTCTGGACCTCAATCTATATCATCTATAAAATAAAGATATTGTACTAGATGACCTGCAAGGTACTTTCTAGTTCTAAATCTACTATCCTAGAGTGTCTCTATCTGATTCTAATATTTCTGGCCAATTTTTATATGTTTTCTTGGAATATGATATTTATGTTTTCAATTTTATGCTATTTTGGGGATATCTACAATATTTATTAACCACCTTTAATGAGCTATTCATGAACTAGGATTAGGTAAATGATAGAAAGCTCATTTCAGAGTCAGGATGATCTGAGTTTGAACCTATACTGTCTGTGTGACTTTGGACAAGTTACTTGACCTCTAAGTGAGCTAGGCGATTTTCTAAGAGTGAAGTTGAATAGAAGGTAATAGTCTGACTTGACAGAGGAATTTCTTCATTGGAATGTCCCCATCCTGATGAATTATAACTCTAGTAAAAACAAAAATAACCAAACTACAACTGTATGTTTTGGTCTTCTCCCTCATCTACTTTCCTCTTCCTCAGACTCTTCATTCACTCAATGAAGAAGCATTTATAAAACATTCCGATGTGACAATCATGGTGCTAGGTCCTGAATATAAAAAGACAAAATTCAAACAGTTCCTGTCATTAAGGTGCTTAAAATTTAGCTGAAGGAGATACCTTTTATCTCTATCTCTATCATCTCTGTTATTCTCTCTCTCTTAGTTCATCTCCATATCTGCATGCATGTGATACGTGTATGTATGTGTATGTATGTATGCATGTGTGTGTATATATATATGTATGTGTATATATGTGCACATATATATAATAGATAAATGCATACAAGATAATTTGGAGAATAATTCACTATCCATTGGGGGGAGGGGAGCAGGAAAAAAAACCATGTAGAAGGTGGTATTTGGGTTGAGTCATCTTTAAGGGAATGAAGAATTTGAAGAGGCAGAGGCAAGGGAATGTCTTCTAAGTATGGGAGACAGCTAGTGCAGAAATCTAAAGAAGAGAGAGATGGAATGCTGTGCATGGCAAACAGTAAGAAGGCCAATTTGCTTGGACTACAGTATGAATAAAGGGGAATAACATGGGGCTTCATAACCTTCTGATGCATGGGCTTCAACTTGACATGGTAGTGTCCTTTCTCCTAAAACAATATTGTGGGTATAACTTCAAAAGCTGGGTTATCCAAATTGTATTAACTGGGAGTTTTATTGGGCTGCTCTGGGCCAGTGAGTAACCATGAAAACAAGGGAGAGACACCAGATGCAGCATAAGAAGCCTAGAATTATGAGAGCATTCACTTCCTCTGAAAACTGCATCCTCCATCCTAGAAAACTGCAAAGTGATTAATGTCAAAAACTTGCATCTTCCAAACTGAAACAGGCACAGAATCATAAGGTAACTGCAAACCAGCAGCACATAGTGAGGAGACTGAGAGCAGTGGGAAAACCAGGAATAACTGGCTGATCAGTTTATTGTCAGCTATTTTTTTTCGAGAATTATCTTGTGGAGATTTCCTTGACTTGCTATCTCCTTATCATTAGTGAACCCTCTGAATTTTTGGACCTTCTAACTTCTAACAAAATCTAACTATGATTTTGAGTGATGTGAAAAATAGCAATCTTAGGAAACCACCTTTCCCTTCCATTTCCCCAGGAATCACTATAGTTTCTGCTAAGAATTATATTTTGAATGTATAGAATTTTTAAAAATGGATTTACATGTTTGTATTGAGGTAAAAAAATTTCCAGAGTATATTGTAGTCCCAGCACCAAGATTTGTGGGGTCTAATAACATTTCAGATTGGTTGTTGGGTGTATATGGTATCTAGAATGGGGAAAAATCAAATACATCAAATACACCAACCTTTCAAAAATGCTTGCAAGTACATTTTTTTCTTCTTTTTATCAACCACAATTGTATATTTATCAAATAGGGTTCAGGGAGGCATGCGTGATGTTGTTCTCTGTAATTCCTGATATAGAAGAGTGCTCTACCCCAATCTCTTCCTAAGGCAGAAATATTTTTTTAAATCATAATTGATGCAGGAGTCTCTTTATGTGGGTGATATACTCTATGTTCTAACACCTGACAAAACTACCAAAACCTGTAGTGTCTCAGCCACTCGCAGGCCCAAGGTTAGTTAGTCAGAGGCAGCAATACTAAAGCCAAGCAGCCATGATGGCTGCTTGCTAAAGTAGTAGCTCTAGCAGTAGTGGTTCCAATCTCTTATCTCTTATTTCACATGGGCTCTCTTTTGACTTGCTTTTCCTTATGAATCTTTTTGTATCTAGGGGTAATTGGGATTTACATGCACTCTGAAGGGTTATAAAAGGTTCTGACTTGTTCTCTTTTGTTGACTCTAGCCCTCAAGCCCAACTTATGCAGATGGAAAAATGCTTTAAGGAATGAATTTCCCTCTCTATCTCCCAAAGCACATAACAATGTAAGCTTAGGTTGATGACCATCAAGTGTTGTAATAACTTAGCGCAAGGAACAAAAAGTAAATAATCAGGAACCAACTCATCTAAAAGCTAGATGCCTGGCATTATAGCTGGTAGGGAAGAAATTGTTTCTCTCTTCTTTCTTATTCTTTTACCCTTTTCTGGATCAAGGTAGAATGGGAAATCCGGGCTTAGTTTAGACTGCTAAATGAAGGATGACTTCACCAGTCAGCAATGGAGAAATGGAAAATAAAGGTGTTGGGGACAAACAGGTGTCTGTCCCACCACTATCTACTGGTGCTACTCAGGACCATTCTCATTTGGTATGCCATTCTTCTCTCATTAATACTTCACATTCTCCAAACTCTACTTGAGTATATATCTTGGATGATAATTACATTAATCAGCTACTTGTGTGGATACACTATGTTGTAGTCTTAGCCAGAACCCCCAATTTCTCTAGTCTGACTTTCCCCTGTCTTATAAATGCATTCAATTCAAAGAACTCAGGGTAACACAAGTCTGTCTGCCAATGGATAGTAACATCCACTGCTTCAATTTTCTAAGGAAACGCCTTTAAAAAAGGGAGAACCAAAGGTTACATTTCTATCCATTGCTTCCTTATCATATTCATTTACCAGTAGATCATCCAAAGATGAATTATTAATGATTGAATGTCATTTTATAAGGAGGGCCCCAGGGATCTGTCCCTGGGGTCATATTCAATTCAATTCCATTAAATTCAACAGACATTTTAAAAGTGCATACTTACTATGTGCAATGAGCTGAGGAGGCAAGGACAAAAATGAGCCTCTAGTCTCAAGCAGGTTACTGTCTAGGAGAAGTAGGGTAGGGGAAGATACATAAAGGCGAGTACATACACTATATATACAAAGACAAATAGTATCAAGGCAGAATGCAATCAAGAGCAGGGATTAGGAAAGAACACATTTAGGGGGTAGCACATTAAGTGAGCCTTGGTTAAGTGATTCTAAGAGAGAGAGGTGAAGAGAGAGTGAATTCTAGACTTGATGAAAAGACATTCTGGCAGAAGATGGAATGCTGTGTATGGGAATCAGCAAGTATGTTAGTTTGGCTAGAATTTAGAACGTGTAATATTCAGTAAGCCTTGAAGGATAGACTGGATCCTGAGCATGAAGGAATTTATATACCAGAGGAGTTTACACACCATCCTAGAGGTAATAGGGAGCCATGTAAGCTACTTTCGCAGGGTAGTGACATGGTGAAACTTATGCTTTAGGAAGATCACTTTATTCTCTCTGTGGAGGATGTAGAGAGGGGAAAGATTAGAATGGTGAGACCAGTGATAAGGGTAATCAAATAGTCCAGTCCAAAAATTATGAGGTTAGGGTATTAGTTGTCTGGGTAAAGAGAAGAGGACAGATTGAGAGCTATTATGGAGATAGAATTGATTTTAAGATTTGGCAATTGATTAAGCATGGAGGACAAGGGAGAATGAATGTGTGTAGATGACTATGAGATTGAGAGACTGAGTGATTAAAGGGTTGGATTATGATGCCCTTGACAGAAGTAGTGAAGTTTAAAAGAAGGGTGGATTTGAGTGGGAAAGAGAATGACTTCAGTTTGGATATATTAAATTTGAGGCATTTATAGGTTGTCCATTTCAATATAATAAACAGTTTATGATTCAGAAATAGTGCTCAGGAGAAAGACTAGAGTTGGATATAAAGATTCAGGGGTTATCTCTCTAGAGATGATAATTGAATGCACAGAAGATAAGATCCCTAAAAGAAAGTATATTGAAAATGAAAAGATGAGGGACCAGCACAGAGCATTGTGGGAAACTCATGACTCTAAACTATCAGCATAATCCACCCAGGATGTTAGTAATAGGGAAGATGTCCAATATCCTTGAATTTGTTTTTTGTTTGTTTGGGTTTCTCCTCAGTGGAACAAGATAACTTGTTTTCTCTGTCAAATTTTAACTGCAACTTAAACATTATAAAAAACAACACTTAACCCCAATTGCCTAAAAACAAAAACAAAAATAAAAAAAGCTACTGAAGAGTTAGCAGACTAGAATGAATAGTTAGTAGACTGGAAGAAGTAGATCAAGACATAAAACAATGTGACGAAAACCCAGGGATGAGAGAGTATCCATGAGGAGGGAGTCTACAGTCAAATGCTGCAAGACTAAGAAGGATGGGAGTTAGATCTCCTAGATTTAGCAATGAAGAGATATTTGGTAACCTTAGAAAAAAACAGTTTTAAATAAGTGATGGGGCCAGAAGTCAGATTGCAAGGGGTTAAGAAGAGAGTGAGAGGAAGAGAAGTCAAAACAACTAGTAGAAATACTCCATTACTCTCTGTGAAAGGGATGAGAGATGTAGATCGATTGAGAAGCAAGTAAGATTGAATGGAGATTTTTTTTAAGATAGAGTGACATATGTATGTGTTTGGAACCAGAAGGGCATGAGCTAGCATTTTTCATCAACAACTTGGATGAAAATATACTTAGCATGCTTATCATACTTATAAATGATGCAAATCTGGCACAGATATCTAACACAAAGGATGACAGTCACGATCCAAAAAAAAGTTTTGATAGAACAATGGGGCCACAGAATGAGAGTTCTGAAGGTCAAAGGGTTAAGTCCTCCAGGGACTGGTGTGTGGTCCAGTTAAAAAGTCAGCTCATGAGGAGATAGATGGAAAATAAAGGGAAGGATGGCTAGAATCAGCCTGGATAAATACAGTGGATCACCTGAGGCACTCAACAATCAAGTTAACAAGCCTTTATTAAGCACATTTTTTGTGTGACACGAACTGTACTCAGTACTGGTTATAGAATATTTCCAGCAAAATACAGAGAGTACTTGCCCTCAAAGAGATTAAATTCTAAAGAAGCAAGATAACATGTAAAAGGAAGCTGAAAAGTAGGAGACTAATTCCACTTTCATATTATAAATCTTCACATATCTGAAGAGAGCTGTCATATCTACCCTAAGTCTCCCTCCTCTTTTCCAATTTCAACATCCCTGGTTATTTCAATACATCTTCATATGGTATGAATTTAAGGCCCTTAATCACCTAGATTGCCTTCCACTGGAAATTTTTTGGCTTAATAATGAACTCTAACACTAAAATATAGTGATAAGAATTAAATACAATCCTCCAGAAGTAGTCTGACCAAAGTAGTCTATAGGAGAACTATCATCTACCTAGAATAGGACATTATCCCTCTATGGTATCTACACCCTCATATGGCAGGAGTTATAAAAACAAAGGGTTAAGTAATCTTAAGGTAGACAAAATGTTTAGAACATGAAATATAATGGGGGTAACTAGGTAGCACAGTGGAGAGAGTGCCGGTCCTAGAGTCAAGGCGGATCAAAGTTCAAATCCAGCCTCAGACACTTACTAGCTGTGTGACCCTGGTCAAGTCACTTAACCTTGCCTGTTTCAGTTCTTCATCTATGAAATGAGCTGTAGAAGGAAATGGCAAACCACTCCGGTGTCTTTACCAAGAAAACCTGAAAAGTGATCACAAGGAGTCAGACATGATTGATACAACTAAGCAACAACAACAAATGGAATATAACACTTCTAGTGAATCATACTTCTACCACTTCAATTCTAGCATATTATATTCAGTTAAGGAGATTATATTCTCAGAGCTTTGATAAGATAAATTGTCCAGGGAAGGATAACCAATTTGGCAAGGGACCATGCCATGCCATATATAGTAGTGATCAAAAGAACTGGATATGTTTAACACGGAGAAGAGTTATGCTGTTTGTTCTCCCTGCTACAAATCCGTCAAGTCCATCCTCCACTCAGCTACCAAAATGATCTTCCTAAAGCATAGGTCTGACTATGTCACTGCTCTCTTCCTCCAACCTCCTCAGTCAATTAACTAAAGTCACTCTTTCTTATCTCCAGGATAAAATATGAAATCCTGTTTGGCATTCAAAGCACTTCATAACCTTCCAGTCTTCATGTATCTTATGCCCCTTTGGCTGCTGATGCACTCAGTGATCTGGTGGCACTACTGTTCTTGCTATTTATCACTTAAGACTCTCCAGTTCCTTTCTCTGGGTATTTTCATTGACTGTCCCCCTTTCCTGTAATACTCTTCTCATCTTGGCTTCCTTCAAGTGATATCTAATGCAAAGCCATACCTTCTACAGGAACCCTTTCCCTATACCCTCTTAAATCTAGTGCTTTCGCTCTATTGATTATTTCCAACTTATCCTGTATGTAGCTTATCTGTATAGTTGTTTGCATATTGTCTTCCCCATTCAGTAGTGAATTCCTTGAAAGGAGGGATTATCTTTTTCCTTTATTTGCATCCTCAGCACTTACTACAGTGCCTGGCACATAGTAGGTCCTTAATAAATGTTTACATACAGATTGACTACAAGGAATGTCCATTCTAAACTGGAGCTAAGTCTCTGAAAGAGGCACCTGATCCCAGACTGAGAAAAGTTCAAGTATAAGATGAAAACTGAAGGTTAGCTTCTGGGGGACCATGATCCTTGTTCTAAAAAAAAAAACAAACAAAACAAAAGAAAACAGAAACAAAAAACAAAAAACTAAAAACAAACTAAACCTCAGCATTTGGAGCTGAGAATCTTCTGCTAGGGAAAAGAAAAGTCTCCATAGCCAAGACTCTGAGAAATAATGACAATAGAACCTGAGGGGATGCTTTTTATTGGTGTCCAAGCAAGATTTTTTGCCTTTTCTGAAAGACCCAGAAGAACCTTTGAGCCTTGGAGTATGTCTGTGGAAGAGATAGCCAAGGATTTCAGATGAACCAGAACCTGAAAGTGGTAAAGAATTCTGCCAAATAAATGTCTGCCAGGATACAGGGGAAGAGTGTCCAAGAGAACACCATCTGATGGAGACTCCACCAGAGCAGTAACTGGCAGAGATTGTGGTTCCAGCTAGGCAATGGCCAGAACTGATGAGTCCATCAGGAAGCAGGCTTGGCAGAAATAGAATGATTACATTACTTGAAGAAATCAGCTACTCTGTCGGGCTGGGGATGAAAGGTATTCCTTCATACATGTGATTTGGCCACACATATGCCTCACACATGCCTTCCTACATACAAGCACCCTGCTTATAATGTTCTTATGAGGAATCTCCTCCATGAATGAGCCTTAGCTATATATATATTCCTATGTGTTTCACTCTTCCCAGTGATTTGCTTATTATAAGAGAGCACACCTTGAGTTTGTGGGATAAATGTTTTGTTTCTTCTTTTCTTACAATGCCATTTGCTTTGCTTTAAACAATTTAAGTCTTTTGGTTGACTGTTAAAGATACACACATTGGTGGGGGTTCATGAGCTATGGTTTCTAGGGGATAAGGTCCAAGAGTTTCTTCTGGGGGCTCTGTCCCATGCTGTATATAAAATAGGGATAGTGATACCCATAGTGCCTACCTCACAGGACTGTTGTATGGATTAAATAAGATAATATACAGAAAGCTTTTACAAAAAATTAAAACATTATAAACATTAGTTATTATCATTATTTTAGCTACATGTTAGTGAACATGTCCTAATAATTAGTCATCCAAATTTGCAATGGCCTGACTCAATAGATAATAGTTTCTTCTTTTATGATCTCCAAGGAGACATTTGTTTATATACAATAAAGGGAATTCTTGATTTTGTATGGCTCTAACAAGAAAGTCTCTGAATTCCCTTCCTGTATTGAGATTCTATTATTTTATGATAACCATTCTTTTGTAGGATGATAGTTTGAGTAATCAGTAGCATTGAATGGATATGTTTTTTAAATGTTGGGGGATATGTGTATATATTTGGAGCCAGAACAAAACTGTTGGAGAAGAATTTAAAAACACTCTTGTGTCTCTTACTGCCTGCAGAATACAAAGAAGGGAAGGTGAAAGGGAGAGAATAAGCATTTAAATAGCATCTATGCTATATGCCAGGCACTGTGCTAAGTACTACAAGAATATTTTCTCATTTAATCTTCACAACAATTCTGCTGTTGTGATCCCCTTTTTATAGTTGAGGAAACTGAGGTCAAAAAAGGTTAAATGACTTGCTTAGGTTCACACAGTAAGTGTCTGAGGCTGGATTTGAACTCAGGTCTGGCTGACTCCAGGCCCAGCATTTTATCCACTGTTTCACCTAGCTGCTTAAATATGAATATATAGTATCATATATGCATATATGTAAGATAACATGTGATAAATAGCATGATACTAATGTATAGTAATACTATGCTAATATATATTTTAATGGATTTTTTATTTCCTTGATTGGGATGCTCCTTGTAGTGATCTCATAAATTTTCAGAAGACCTGTTCAACATGCTGTAAGACTTCTTCTAAAAATATTTTATAAACATTTATTAATTTCTCCTGTCTACTCTAGCATGTTCCCCTCCACTGAGCAAGTAAAGGAAAAGAAAAAGCTCATGACAAATATGTATGGTCCATGATACAAATTCCCACATTAGCCATGTCCAAAAAGGTACACTGCAATTTGCATTTTAAGTCCATCACCTCTCTGGTAGGAAGTGGATCTAGTGCTTTATGTTTTGTCCTCTGTAATTGTGGTTTATCATTGAATTAATCAGATTAAAGATTTTCAAAGGTTTTTTTTTTCTTTATAGTGTTGTAATGGTATAAATTATTCTTCTAGTTCTTCTGTTCATTTCACTCTGCATTAATTCATTGAGGTCTTCCCACTTTCTTCTGAGATCCTTTGTCATTTCTCATTGCCCAACAGTTTGCAATTACATTCATTTACCAGTTTGTTTAGGCATTTGTCAGTGGATGGACTACTACAAACAGATCTGCTATAAGTATTTTTGCACATAGGGGTCCTTTCTCTATTTCTCTGATCTCTTTTGGGTATAGGCTCAGTAATGGTATTATAGTGATATCCAAAGGATATGGACAGTTTAGTGAATTTTTGGATATTATTCCAAATAACTTTCCAGAATGGCTGGAGTAATGTGTGGTTCCACTAGCAGCACACAAATATGCCTGTTTTCCTGCAGCCCTTCTAATGTTTGTCATTTTTCACTTTGGTTATCTTTACCAATCTGATGCATGTGAGGTGCAACCTCAGAGTTACTTTAATTTTTATTTCTCTAATTTTTAGTAATTCGGAACATTTTTTCATAAGATTATTGATAGTTTGATTTTTTTCCTTTGAAAACTGCTTGTTCATATCCTTTCACCATTTAATGATTGGGGAATGGCTTTTCACCTAATAAATTTGAATCGGTTCTTTATATATCTTCAATCTGAGACCTTTATCAGAATAACTTGCTACTAAGATTTTCCTAGTTGACTCATTTCTCTTCCAATTTTAACTGCATTGGCATTATTTGTGCAAAACTTAAAAAATTATATGGTCAAAAATTGCCCATTTCATTTTATGTGTTCTTTTTTATCCTTTATTTGGTCATGAACTCTCTTCCTATCCACAAATCTGAAAAGTAATTTCTTCTTTCCTTCTCTAATTTGCTTATGATATCACATTTTGTCTCTATGTCACATATCCGCTTGGAGCTTATCTTAGTGTAGGATGCACAATATTGGTTTATATCTAATTTCTACTATATAATTTTCTAGTTTTCCTAGAATATTTTTAAAAATCAAATATTGAGTTACCCCGCTAATTGGGGTCTTTTCAAACACTGTATTGTTGTATTCACCTTCTTCTCTACGTTACGTAAGTAATCTGTCCCATTGATTAGTTCTGTTATTTTTGTTTACCAGTACCAAACAATTTTACTAATAAATACTTTGTAGTATAGTTTGAGGTGTAGTATTACTAGGCTCCCTTCTTTCTCACTTTTTTCATTACTTTTTAAAAATTCTTTACTGTTCATTCACTTGAATTTTGCTATTTTTATTCTAGCTTTTAAAATAATCCTTTGGTAATTTGATTTGCATAGCACTGAACAAATAAGGCAATTCAGGTAGTATTGTCATTTTAATTATAACAATTTGGCCTACTTATGAACAATGAATATTTCTACAATTATATGTCTTTATTTCTGTAAAGATTTTTTTCCCCTTGAAACCCAGTGTGCATAGGACTCTCCTCACTGATGGAGAACGATTATTTTATGTTCTTTGCCTGGGTAAGGAGTGGAATGGTTTACGGAATGGGAGAGAAGTCTTTTTTTTTTTAAGCTTCTGGCTTCGAGAGGACACATATGATTTCAGGTTCTCTTCTTTTGGGAAGGGGAAAATTCTGGGAAGAAGTCAACATGTAAAGGAGCTGGCTCATAAAGCAAGTTCCTGCTTCCAGTTTATCACTGAAGAGATTTTAGGGAATTTCCTGTTGGGTGAGATCAGGGTGTCATTTTTGGTTGAGGTAAGATATCTCACTCTAAATAGGAGCGCTCCTTCATTCTGTGGCTATTTTAATCTGCTAATTTTGATTTTTTGTTTGCTATTATCTTGAATAAATGCTATTATTTACTATTCACTGCGTATGGTAGTCTTTGTATAATTGGCATTGGTGGGAAGGGAATTAAGAATTCATATGTACTTTGGGGCACCCTTTTCTTGTTAAGAGATAAGGCCCAAAAGTGTAGCTTGCGCCTGTTGGGAAGTTTTTTCACGTCAAACCTACATCTTTCTTTTTGCAACTTCTAACCATTTCTGTTAGTTTTTTCCCCATTGGGCCAAGCAGAACAAGGTGAATCTCCCTTTTAGCTCCCTTTAGATCATACATTTCCTTCATGATGTCTTGAATACCTCTTCTTGCACAGAAATCATTGTGAGTTACTTGTGACCCAGGAAACAAAGCAAAGAATACAAGAAACTAATGGGATAGCATTAAACTGACATTTATTTTCTGAACTTTACAAATAGAAATGTTTTCAGCCAGAAGAGAAAAAAGTGAATTGTCTTTTCCTGGGGCATCTTCAAATTTAAACTGTTTATTCTTACAGATTAAAGCTTATCAGGAAAAGCATGTATTAATTTATTTTTTGGACAATCACCCTCTCATTTGTTGTTAGATGTACTAGGTGGAATTTTTAAGAATTAACATTATATAAATATTACTGCTATAGAAAAACACAGAATGAGTCCATCTGGAATGATTCAACAGCTCCAGCTTGTTCCTCCCTATTCCCCTCTCCCATTATTTTTTCTTTAGTCTTTCTGACATTTAGTGTGTCAGCAGACTCTTGATGGTTAAACTTTTTTCAGGTTCCCTGACATGCTTGTTTTGACTTGTATTTTCCTATAAGGATTCCAGATTACCAGGGCATGTTGAGACTGGAAAGAATCCCAAATAAGGCATTAAGATGTCCATGGCTGCCAGGGAGGCTGCTTTGGCTGCACCACGCCCATGACAACAAAGTGATATAACCCAGCTAGGGTGACCTTGAGTACGCTGGTGTCATAGGCCAAGGCAGCCACCTAAGGCCAGGAAAGCTTCCAGCCTGTATTTCAGTAATGAAAGGGAATGTGGGCAAAAGTAGCTGTATCAGAAGAGAGAAAGAAGGCACACTGCTTTTGCATGAGCAGACTGAGGTGCCAAAGCCAGAATGTGCAGATTATCAACAACAGCAGGCTCTTTGTAACATTTCTTTTTTGTCACTAAATCATATGAAGTATTTGCTTCAGAATTATTTCTGCATCTACTCACACTAAGCTACTTAGCAACATAGAGTTGAAGCTAATCTCAGTTCTTTCCCAGAGCAAAGATAGGCAACCCTTTGGTGCCATCCTTTGAAGTCTACCTGTGACTCTCAGCTCTTCGTAAGTCGTCTCCAGAACATCAATACGCCACTTCTTAGCATTCTTTTTTATATGACCCTTCTTGCTTGGACTCAGTGGGGGCGGAAGCGTTTCTGGGTGACTGTATTTCAGTGATGGGTGAAGTTATTTCTCTTCACTTGTTGTCTGCAGGGAACTTTGGGAAGTAGAAATAACATTCAAAGATGGGTTATTGAAGAGAAATTGAATGAGAGATATAATATTTATGATCAGATTCTTTCTACATTAGAATGGCCATGGATTATGTAGGTATTAGACTACTCACATATGTTTTCTAACATAGAAGAAATGTATGGGTGATAAAATGTTTGATTTTTTTGTTGTTAAAATCCTTTACTGGGAAAATGGTAGAGGTGATTCAATGCAAGAAAAATACCAGAATTAAATCCCAGTTAACTTCATAGTTATGTCACTTTGGTTTTTATAGGAAGTTGAGCAGTTCTCCTCTTCCTTCATGAAAGAAAATTTGAGAAAATGATAACTATAGCAAAAACCATAAATACTAAATAGGTAGAGTGTTTTATTCTCTTCTTTTAAAAACATTTTATTAAGAGTAATTAATGTACCAAAACATTATGATACATAAAAAACAATAAAGATGATATGTGAAAGTGAAAACTTCTGTTAAAATTAAATCTGTTAAGGCAGTAACAAAATTATCCTATTTGTTTTGTAACTCTTCACGATTTTTTTGTTTCTAGTCTATTTTTTTCATACTTTGAGTCTCTTTTGAATTTTCTTTCTTTTCAAAGCACTTTCACTTCCATGATTTGAAATGTCATTTCCTAGCAATCCTATACAGTAGACAGTCAATGTTTTGTGATTTCTTGTTTAAAGTGAAATGACTTTCTTAAGGTCACTAAGTGAGTCAGTGTAAGAACTTGAATGAGATCCTAGGTTTCTTTTTTACTCTTACCCATTATTACTATTTTCTGAAAATATTTTACCTTTTTCAATATCACTTAAGAACATTTGTCTGAATTTAGCATAAATCAGATGTTGAGAGACTCTGAGTTACACTTTCAAGTTTGTTCCTCTACCCTTTAATAGGCAGTTTTATAACCCACTGATCTTCCTTCAGAAAATGTTGGCAATGATCAGTGTTCATTCCAAAACATTTAAGAAAGCAGCTGTTTATTAAAGTGCCAACAGCAATGATTAATTTCTGAAATTCTGCAGTGCAGCTGTTTGCTAGATAATATCATCATTGAAAGCAGGCTGATACCCCAAACTGAGCCGGACAACTTAACACCCATGTTTTTTCTCTAGAAACACACTTATTTCATTCTTGAAATATTCATCAGTAAGTCAACTGTTCAAATAATATCCATACCAATTGGCATCTTCATAAACAACTGGCACTTCTTCAGGAAGAATTAGTGGGTTAACAGTGTTTATATTAGAATCTCTAAAGAGGACAGATGTTAGCTGGATTTCCAAAAGTGGTGATTGATTTATGATGCACTAAATC
Source organism: Vombatus ursinus (assembly GCF_900497805.2). Lineage (NCBI taxonomy): Eukaryota > Metazoa > Chordata > Mammalia > Diprotodontia > Vombatidae > Vombatus > Vombatus ursinus. Next base: position 10,315,392 of record NW_020940358.1, read on the forward strand.
ACATCTGTATGGGGGAGGGAAAGGGAATTTGCCGTGAACTATGGTGGAAATAACATCTGTCACCAACCAAATATATGATACAGGTTTACATAGCAGTATATGCAAAATAGAAACAGATCACTGAATCTCATTGTGACATGAGGAAGGGAAAAGGGAGTGGAAATACTGGAATGGTTAACATCTCATTCTTCAACACATGGAAAAGTTTGATTTGTAAGAGTATTTGAACTATAACTTCTTCAAACCCTTTATAGCACCTGCACATGCTGGTTGTCAAAAGTCATTCATCACAGGCCAGTCTGTGGGTTGCATTGGTTCATATAAATGAATGAAGACTAAACCAAGTAGAAGAAAACTCTTTTGCTTTGAGACTGTCAGAAGCTCGGCGCAGGGTGTATATTTAACATGTACAAAGGAGTAAGTATAAGAATGGCTGTCTTTATTTACTTCCAAGCAATTCATTTCAATAATTGTTATTAAGTATCTACTATTTGCTGATTACTGTGTTTCAACACTAGGAATACAAAGAGTAAAACAAAACAGTCACTGCTCTGAAGCAGTGCACATTCACTGGTGAAATAATAGTAATCATTATAGCAAAAACAAATTCTATCCATACAGTATTTCATAATTTGAAACTACTGTCTATATACAATCTTATTTTAATCTCATAGCAGCCATATGAATTGGGCAGGACCTATAGTATTATGTCCACTATGCAGATGAGGTAGCTGAGGCTCTGCGGCATGATGTGATTTTGATTTACTAGTACCACATAGTCAGTTAGTCAAAGATCCAGGACCTTCACCCAGGTCTCCTGACCCTCATTTCAGTGCGCTTTCCACTGCATCAAGGCAATACTTACCATGGTGTGATTTAAGTAGAGCTGCCAGAAACATCTCACCATGCCCTGGCACAGTATATGAAATTTCCACTATTCAGAGGTTGATTCCTTTGTGTAAGGGATATCCAGACATCCTTTCCTAAAAGCACAACAGGAGCACTTTAGCTGTGATCTATTACAAAGAACACTGGATTTAGAAACAGAGGAGCTTGATTCAAGTTGTGACTCTGAAATCATTGCCTTATGACCTTGGGTAAGTCACTTGACCTTGTTCAGCTTCAGCTTCCTCTTCTGTAAAAAGCAATGTCTAGGCTAGATGATCTCTACAGTCCCTTTTAGCTCTACATTTTCTGATTTAGGCCTAATTTATCAGGGATTATCTAGCTTTGAAGGAAATAGAATATAAGACAGGGAAATTCTAATGACGAGGAAATGTGTGGGAAGGTACAAGGAGGTTTCCAGCATGGTTTGTACACCAGAAAGGGACACTCTAGGATGACAGAGGAAAGCACGAAAGTTCTGGTTGCTAAGACGGGAAGGAATGGGGGCACTGACAAGGAAGTTGGGGTTGGCAAAGACACAATTTTGCTGAAGGTAGTTTCTGGCTCCTGGTGTTTTGGATTGAAAGGGTTTGTGCATCCTTTTCGAGGCTCTACTTTGTTCGTCTTCTACAGGGAGCAGTGTTCTTTTTGATCATGAATTTATTTATCTTATCACCCCATGCAGCTCAATTATCCCCAACACACAATAATAAATAACAAAACATCTAACTCGATATCTACTATAAGAGGCATCTTCATTTAAATGGAAGTCTTCCCGATAATACCTGGCATCCTTCACAGGCATATGTGTATTTAATTAAACATCCTTTTAGATGCAATGAACATATAAGCCAGACTTCATATTACTGGCTCACATTTTTATTCACAAAACTAGAATAAATAGGAGTTGACAGAGTAATGAGAGGTAGTTAATGTGTGCAGCTCTTTTATTAATTGTATAATTTCATACCTTGAAAGCACTGACTGAGTGATATATGATGTAATATCTATATGAATATTTATATTATGAGTCCTAACTGTGGAGGTGAGTCCACAGGGAAAGATTTGTGGCATATAACAAACAAGCAATTCCTTTAATATCATTTCAGGAAGGGGAGATCATGTCATTTAAAGATGTCCTTTGGTAGCTCTAAATTTCACACTGTTTTTATTACTTCATTAGAAAAGTGTCTTATGCTGTCTTAAGACAACACTGGCGCAGTTGAGAAATGCCAACACCATTCACTTCCCACCCTACCATATTTCTAATATGCAAATTAGTCTCAAACATGTGCTTCTAAAATAATTAGAACTGGGTATGAGATCTGCATGTACCCTCCCATGTGAGTGAATATTTGTCTCAGCAGAGCTGAGGAGGCAGTGACTAGGGGGAAGGACTTCATAGGTACAGTTTCACAGAGGGTTCCCTATTTACTATTCACTAGTTTCAATTTGAAGATTGTTGGAATCTTCTGGCAGTATTCATATTTAAATCAAAATGGAATACAGAAAACCAAATGAGATTATTCCTGTTGCTTTTGTCGGATGCCTTCAGCTTGACTTGGGTTTTTGTTATAATTGAAACTTGGCATGATTTTCATTTATCATAATAAATGTATGGCTCTCTACTGACAGCCAAATTTTAATTTGCCAGCTCATATGGCATTATCAGTGATTTGAGAAACCATACAATAAAGTGCTGATTTGTTCCCTAGAATAAAATCTGTTCAGGGGCCATGTATCAGCTATCTGAGTCGGATGAGTAATGGAAGTGCCCACTGGTCTATGATATGCTTTGATAGCAGAACATGTAGAGATACCTGGTAAGCTTAACTCTTTGCAAGTATTTCTTTTCATACTGCACATGTCCCAACCTCCATTCACCTTTGAAGTTTCAAGTGCTTGCCTCCCTCATTTCTCCCATCTGTGCTCAGTGATCCTTGAGAATGGTGAGATACCCATGAAGCTGAGGGCTGCATGCCTTGAAAGTGCTATTATTGAAAGATGCATTATTTGCAAGAGCTCTCTGAAGTTTACCATGTCAAATCTAGGAGTGCAAACCCTTGCTCATTTACTTCTTTATTCTATTGTGTCACAATACTTTGACCATCAGCCTTTAGGCTTTAGAAATGGTGCTTCTGGTTAATCATATATGAAGGCATTGAAAAGCATACATTAAGGGTTTACTATATGTCTTGCACTGTTCTAAGTGCTGGGGATAAAAATAGAAAGTCAGGAGAGTACCTTTTCTCAAGGAGCTTACTTTCCAATATGGGGAGACAACATATAGGCTATAGACTGAATGGTAAGGCCCCTGGGTCTAGAGGGCATAGTGACAGAGCAGATAGTTCTTGAAGAGAAAGGCAAAATGTTCCTTCACTGTGGGTTTTATTGTTTGTTAGTGGAAGATAAGCTTGGGGTAAAAATACCTTGTTTAGTAGTGAGATATCAAATATAATCAAAGTGGATGACCAATTTTTAAATAATTTAAATAAAATATACAGCAGTAAACACAACAGTAAATATACAACAATAATTGAACACAACTTAATCTTTCTCTCCTAGATTTTCTGAAGGCATTTAATAATTCTGAAGTTAATAACATCCATGGTCATCCTCTTTGGGGAAGTGCTAAAAGAAATTTCTAGTTAGTAGAATGCCAGATCAGTTCATTTGTTTTATATTCTTTATTATATTATTTTGTACCCAAAGAGAGAATCACAAAGTCACAGAATTATAGGATCTTGTAGCTGGGAGTCACTTTAGAGATTGGCCCAGGAGGAGTTTTACATCTGACACATTGGGTTACTCAGAGCTTGAGGATTCAGACAAATAATTCATTTACTAATAACATGCTTAGTGATCACTAGGTAAAAGTAGCCTGAAAGGAGGTCCCTGGGAGGTCTTGGAAATCTACTTATCACGTAGAGTGGTCTTTACAAACTCCTTGTCCCAAAGGCTCACAGTTAGATTTCAGGTCAATACAATTGGGGCCATAGTTAATTCAAATCACTTCTGGGCTGTGTTACAGCATCTTGGTTCAGGGTAGTGGGGATGGGGGAGTGGTAGAGATAACTCAACCTTCCCAACATCTGTATAATAGCATCCTGGTCCACAACAGAGTTTGTCCTATCTATCACGTAACTGACTAATGATTCACAATAACTATGAAATTTAGGCTCACCTCAGTATGAAGACCTCATTGTCTTCTAGGGCAGTGGTGTCAAACCTAAATAGAAAAGGGGTTCAATAATCTGTATAAAAGGATCCCTTTGGACCTTATATTAACTTCATTTTAAGATGTAATATTGGCTGCATTTTATTGTATTTTTATTTATTTTGTTAGGTATTTCCCAATTACGTTTTAGTATAGTTGGGCCCTACTCGGGAGTGTTGCTGTCTGCATGCTGTCTAAGGCATGTCTTTGACATCTTATAGGGTGAGCCATTTTACTTTGGAAACTATAATTCTTAGCCATTTTTTTCCTTGCATCAAAAGCATATGGAAGTGATTGTTGATAAATCAAAATAAATTAATTAAAAAATAAAATGCAGCGCCAAGAACTGAACAAAAAACTCTAGATGTGATCTGAGTAGGGCAGGGCTATCTCCTCCTTTGTTATGACCATTATGCATCTTTTAATGTATTACAGGGAAGCATTAACCTTTTTTTTTTTTTAAAACATGCCACAGAATTGATTCATTTTGAGCTTACTAAAGCTTCCAAACCTTCTTATCATGTGAAGTATTGTCTAGCCACATCTCCCCCATTCTGCACTGGTGAAGGTGATTATTTGAACCCAAGTATAGAACTTTATATTTATTTCTAAAAAAATGTAACCATATTATATTTGACACATTATTTTGGCCTGTTCAGATATTTTTGGGTCTTGACTTTATCATCTGGCGTATTAGTTATTCCCTCCTAGCTCCATGTCTCCTGTAACTCTGATAAGGGTCCCATCTATTCCTTCATCTAAGTCATTAAAAGCTTGTTGAATAACACAAGGTCATGAGAAGATCTCTAGAGCAGTCCATTGGAGACCTCCTTTTAAGTGGGTCATTAAGACATTAATTTCTACTCAGGAACCTGTCTTTCAAAAAGCTACTTTTAACTAGCTCATATCTTTTCATCTTTGAAATGTAAAACATGAGAAACTTTGTCAAAAATTGCTGAAATTTTAGTATGCCATGTCTATAAAACTTGCCTGGTTTACAAACCTAATAACTCTGTCATAAGATAATTGTATTAATCTATGACATTCCATCCTCACACAATTGTCTAACACCTAAACATGGAAAACTTCTCTGAATGCCTATGCAACTCTGTACTTATCTCTCCCATGCACTTAAATTAATAAATTTAGAGCTGGAAGGGACCTGTGAGATTATTGACTCCTATGTCACTGTTCTACATATGACAAAAGTGAAGCCCAGTAAATTTGAAGGACTTTTTCAACATCATCAAGACAGTAAATGGCAAAGGCAGGACTAACCCATGTTCTCTAAATCCAATTCAGGTTTCTTTCCAATACACCATTCTACTACTTCTTTTTTAATGAATTTATTATGGTATGAATTATTAACATTTCCTTTAATAAGGTACTCTGGTATAATATTTTCCTACCTTTTTAGGTATGAATATTCTGTTTTTGGGTCAAAATATTTTACCTTGCCTTAAATGATGATACTTTTTTTTTTTTTTTGCAATTGGGGTTAAGTGTCGTGTCAAGTGTTTGGTCTGAGGCCAGATTTGAACTCAGGTACTCCTGACTTCAAGGCCAGTGCTCTATCCACTGTACCACCTAGCTTCCCCAAATGATGATACTTTTAATATTAGCATCAACAAAATATTATGTGTTGATGAAATATTACTATGAATTCAGTAATACTTTTAAAATTATTTTATATTTTATTAATCAGAAGATCATTTACATTCATTTGAAAAATACCTTTACATTTAAGATAAGTAGTATTTTTTCATTAGACAGAAGAATATTTGCTCAATTGCTATCCTGGTTTATTCAATATAAAGGCTGGTGCCATTTCGCAGCTTTCACAGAGTGGAGGTATGGTAGAAAAAGACAAAAGTTTTACGCTTAGATATGGCTATACATCCATCTTATTTTTCTATTTTGGTTCCAGTGAAATAATTACATTGGTATAAGTAACCCTTTGTGATAATTCTGTGTTTTCCTTCCCACAAAGTACCAACAACTCACAGGTTGGGTGCTATTGCACTAAAAATTTACTAATCATTTAAGCCATATTCTTTGTACCTAGTGTACGTAGTCTGGGTCTGATGACTTTAATAATAATCAGGAATAATGAAAATAATAATAGCTTGCATTTATTTATGGCTTTAAAATTTATAAAATAATTAACATATTATCTCACTGGATCCTTACAACAACCTTGTGAAGTAGGTGTTATTATCTCCATATGACTTGAACTCATTGACAACATTTGAGTGTTCTCTGACCATTTCTTCATTTACCTTAGATTTCAATTTCTGGTTAATAATTTTTATTATACCTTATGTCCAAAGGTCATTCTACTTGGATGAAAAAAATAATTAAAATAAGAATTGATTTGTTTTATTCTCATACTGTCATCTGTTATCATTGTGAAATCTACCCAAAAATGTGGTCCTGTGATCTTTTTTTTGCATCCAGGGTTGCTTTAAAAATCCCCTTTTTTTGATTAACTTTAACATTCTCTGTCAACTTTAGCTTATTATGACTTAGTACACCTGATTCAATTTTTATAGAACTTTCCTAGTCTTGTATTTATCCTCTATGACCTGTTCTTGCTTCCATATTTTGAATATTTTTATTTAATTTTCAATTCATCAGGGAGTTCCTCATTTAGCCACATCATTCTCTTTAGTTTTCTCCTTTAAACATTTTACCGATTGATGTGTTCTATTTTGATGCAATAAACACATCCCAATAAATACCCTATACTTCCTCCCTACAAAGTACATTCTTACAAAGCATATGAGTAAAAAAAAATAAAAACTTAAAGTGATTAAATAGACATCACTTTGTACTTTATTAATTCTTTTTGTTTTTTGGTGAGGCAATTGGAGTTAAGTGACCTGCCCAGAGTCACACGGCTAGTAAGTATCAAGTGTCTGAGGTCACATTTGAACTCAGGTCCTCCTGACTCCAAGACCAGAGCTGTATGCACCGCGCCACTTAGCTGCTCCTACTGTATCAGTTCTTAACAGAGTGGAAACATGTGTTTTAAATTTGCCACAATCATTTATTGACAACATTGTCTATTGTATTTATCTGAGTTTTGTGTATTTATTTTTGTATTGCCTCCATTTATATTGCAGTATTTTTCTTTTGGTACTGCTTTCTTTATTCTTTCTTAGTCAATGCATCTCTTGTTTGTCTGAATTCTTCATATTTGTTTGTTGTTCCTTAAAATAGAATAATATTCCACCAATTTATAAACCACATGTTCAGCTAATTCTAAACAAGTATATATATCTATCTATATCTATCTATCTATCTATCTATCTATCTATCTATCTATCTATCTATCTATCTATCTATATACACATATACAACACACACATATGTATATGTGTGTATACACACGCATATATATAATTTCTAGATTGGGTTATTACAAATAGTGCTGATATTTATATTTTTATTATATTGGTCTTGCTACTCAGCCTCTTTAGTGAGTACTCAACAGTGACATTACTGGCTTACAGGATATGTATGAACAATTTAATAACTTCTTCATAATTCCAAATGGTGAGCTGCCATCCTATATGGGGAGGAGGCGGTAGTGGGTGAAGGAACCTGCCTTGCTCCTGGCTCAGACTGCTCTGGGTCTTGGTGCATTTAGACATAAGGAGGGCCAGCAAGACCAGAAAGACTGTTTTCTTCCATAACTTCAATACCCAGAAGCAATGGGTCAGGAATCTGGAAAACCTGCCTGGTCAAAACCAGCTGGAGGCTATCAGACAATAAAAGGTAGGAGGTATGGAAGAAGACATACATATGTCAGTTTTAAACCACCTTTAACCAATCAAGAAAGGAGTTCAAGTCAACAGAACGGTGAATGTGAAGGATTGGAACTAGATGATGTTCAGAAGAAAAAGGTATCATCCTATTGGAACACCTGGAGTATCAAGGCTGCAGTCCACTGGTTCAAGTTCACCCTTCATTATCAGGCATACCTTTATTAGAAAATGCTGGAGCTGAATTTCCATTTGTACAGCAACACTGACTCAAGCTACTGAGAGAAGTACATCACCATTTTCTGCTATACACCATAGTTTGGAAGGCATTGAGACTTCAGGGAGCAGTTTGAATTTTGATAATAGTTCTGATTACTCGTCAAGGTACATTTCAAGAAAACATAATGTTTCTTATATCAAAAATGGAATTGCTTTTGTAAATATTGACTCTTATGAGCCAGATAGCAGTGATGGACGGGACAATAGCTAAATTGGTATTTCCACAGTAAAAATGGAAACTGGCGAATTTCAGGAAACATTGGATGATATGCTGTCTGACCTGAAAAAGGGAGTAGATTCTCTCAGTGGTTTACAACTTAAGTTCTCCACTTATAATTTAAGAGAAGGGTTGGAAAAAAGAGCCCCAGCCTCAATAGTGAAATATTCTAGTAGTGATACTAAATTTGTACATCACAATAACAGGACACTTGAGAGGTCTTCTGCTGAAGATGAAGCTGTTGCAAAGAAATACCTAAAGTATTCCATTTGTGAGAGACAGAGGAAAAATTTAATTGAAGGTCCAATTAGAACTCCAGTGGATGTTCATAATGAACTAAATACCACTGATGGAAAGAAGAACAAGGGAAATTCATCTGAATTGGTAGTGAGACCCAAAGTTAGAAAACAGGTTCAAGCCAGTTGGTCAGGAAAAAATTTATTTAGTAGTGATGAGGATGAAGAAAGCAGTATTGAGAGGTAGTGAGAGGATTCAGAAGTGGAATTCAGAGCATATTTATGCTATTAAAAGTTTGAATTGAAAATAACTGCTTTTTAAAATTATTTGAGATCTGGTAATATTAGGACTCCTTCATTCTATTCATTTCATCATTTCCCTTGAATTACTTGACTAATACTCCTATAAAATAACTTCTTGATAATTTGATTAGCTTAGTGCTTGATATATAGATTAAAATTTCTTTGTACCCCTAATTCTTGGAAAAGCATGTGCCAAATAGTAAGCGTGTAATAAATGTTTATTGTTGATTTATTGATGTTGTATCATCTTTTTTATAATATCATCAATGGAAATTAAACATCTCTAGCTATTTATATTGTCTTTTATTTCTAGAAACTCTAAGTTGTGTTTATATATGCCTTTTGTTTATGTTGGTAGATCAGTTGTGGTCATTTTAAATGTAATTTCTTCTGCCTTTCTTCCATGTACTTGTTAAAATGAGGATCATATTGTGGATTTATTTTATATGTTGTTACTGTTGATGACTATCACTTTTGGTAGTTTCCTCATTGATTCCCCCAGTAATAAGCAAAAATTAATATATGTAATTTGCAAATAAGAATTATTATATAACCTCTTCAGTTATGTTTCTTCCTTGAGTTTCTTTTCCTTATAGCTATAAGTTATAGTACAATATCCTATGGTCACAGTTTTAAAGCTTGAAGAGACAAGATAGGCCTCTATTCTAATCCCATCATTTTATTTATGGGAAAACTGAAGACCAGGAGGATAGATAAGTTAGCCAAGGTCACAGAAGAAGTAAGTAGAAAGTCTAGTATTTGAACTAATATCTTTTTTTCCTATCCAATTCTGTTTCCATTGCATCATGCTGCCATACAGGAGTATGCTATATTATGATACATTATATTGCATGATAGTTTATTATGTAATACAGGATAATACTCTCTAATGTATCAATGCATTGGTATAGTAACTATTGTTATAGTGCTATGTAGAGTAGCACTATAAGTGCTATAAGTACAGTAAGTACTGGGTACATAGCATTGCTAGCACTGTATCAAATAACATTCCAGACAGAGATCATCCTTGTTTTCCCCTATATTAATTGGGAACATCAGGACCAATGCCAGTGATTTACTTCTTGGTCACCTCCAAGTATATATTCCAGCTTTCCTGTTTCCACTGAAACTCAGACTTTTGCTCCTGGGACTCTGGGTTCTAATTGGTGAGTTTTTATTTTATCTCATCAGGCCCAAACCCTTCCATGCCACTTTTTGGGCATCTCCAAGTCATGTTGCCAGTGTAAATGGCTCTTCTTTGACTTCCTCTCACCAAAACTTAGACTCTTGGTCAAGATCCCTGTGACCCTAGGTTTTCATTGGTTATTCCCTAATAGCATCAATTTTTGCTAAGTTTAGATGTGATGCTGAAAAATAATTATACTTTTAAATATTTCAACATGATAAATGTAGTTGATAAGGAAATGTAGGGTTTCTCTCCAAAATCTTTCTGTGTTCCTATGTGGCACAGAGTTTCACATGGGCTTTTGATTGTATAATTTTAGTGTTACCTTCCTTAAGCTTGCAGGAAGACATCATGTTACTGTGCTGATTCTCCAGCAAAGGAGTTTAATTCACCAAGAATAATATCTGAATTACTCACCAGGTGGAGTTATGTTTAAATCATTAGCCTAAGGTCAATTTTTTAAAAATTACATTGAGCAACAACTTTGTTCTAATACATTGCAATAATGTAAAATTATACTAATTCTTCAAGTGCTTAAACCAAAGGTTAGATGGTAAGAGAACATCTAGTTGTTTAGTTTCAACTCATTAGAACTGGAAAACTATAATGAAAGTAATGAATGAATTGGAGGATATAATTGCTAACCCAACATGACTGATCTTTGAAAAACTGTTTGAAAATAAAAAGTGCTATGGGACTCAAGATGTAAAGATAGTGTGTTGATTTTCACAAAAAAAGAAGAGAATGAATTCAACAAAGTATAAGCCAAACTACAATTCTTGCTGAAATTATAGAATATATTGTGGGGGAAAAGTGGCTTTTGAAAATTTAGAAAAGAAAGCAGTGTTCACTAAGAAACTTCATCAATAATGGCATGCCAAACCAATTTCATTTTCTCATTTGGCAGGATTACCACATTGGCAGAAAAGAAGACTTAGGAAGTATACAAGAGTATACTAGAATTTAATCAATATTTTTGATAAATTCTCTCTTAGTATCCTTTGGGAGTAAAATGAAAAAAATATGGATACTACAGTTAGTTGGACTGAAAACTCATTAGATGATCATATCCAAAGAGTAATGATTAATGGATCAATGTCAACCTGGAGGGAGGTCACTGGTGGAATGGTCCAGGTATTTGTTCTTGGCAATATGTTATTTAACGTTGTAAGGGATAGAAACATACATGTTAGGTTTATCATATTTGGAGATGGTATGGAGTTTGATTGGAGAATTGGTAACTAACTTGTTGGAGGACAGAGTCAGGATCCAAAAAGATTTCAGCAGGCTATCCAAATTCAAGAAGTGGAAGTTAATAAGGATACATACAAAGTCATATCCAGGTTTCCAAAAAGCAGTGGCACAAGTACAAGGTAGGGAGGACTGGTTAGATAAGTATTCTTGTGGAAAATCCCTGGAAGGAGTAGGTGGTATAGTAAACTGTGATTCTAGAATGAATTTGTGTTGTCCAACATGTATGATTAGCCTGAAAAGCTGACACATCCTTAGATTGCATTAAGAGTGGCAGTTTCCAAAATAAGGCATATAATTACCCTGCTATACTATGCTTTATAATTACCAAAAGAAGAATCACAGAATTTCAGAATTTAAAGAGACCTCATACAACATCTAGAGTATTCTATCAGTGCAGTCCAATAAGCATGTATTAGGTAAATACCATTTGTAAAGCACTATACTGGACTTTGGGGATACAAAGATAAAAAAAAAAGTCCTTGCCATCAAGGAACTTACATACATTATAATTGATAAGTAGTTTTCCAGACTTCGTTTGAAGATCTCATATGTGGGGTATCCACTAAATTCCGAGGCAACTCATTTTACTATGGAGACCTGTAACTATTAGACAATTTTTTGCATAAATACAGATTTGCTCCTCCTCCTTCTTCTTTCTCTCTCTGTCTCTGTCTCTCTGTCTGTCTCTCTGTCTCTCTCTCTCTCGATGTTTCTATCCATTGTTCCTAGTTCTGTCCTCTGGATCAAGTCTAATCCCACTTGTAGGCAATAGTTCTTTTAAATATTCAAAAAGATTTATAATTTCCTCAAGTCTGTCTTCTCTAGGTTTAAAAACCTCACTTTTCCTTCAAATGATCCTCACATGGAATAAAACTAAAGTCCTTCATCATTGGATTGTTCTTTTCTCAATAATCTCAAGCATCATCTTTCCTAAATTGTGGTGCCCAGAAGGGAAGAAGCATTTATATAGTGCCTGTTATGAATCAAACATTGTGCTAAATTCTTTACAAATAAAACTAAACCTAATACTCCAAATGTGGTGTGAGTAAGACAAAAAATGGCAGGACCATATTATCACATATGGAGTACTGTGTTCAGTTCTGGACCCTATCTTCTATGAAGGACATTGTCTAATTGGAGCAACATCAAATATAGGGCCAACAGTATGGTGAAGATACTGAGCAGTTATTTAAAAGCAGTTCTGTTAAGTTAAATAGGTAGTGCTTAAACTGGAGAACAAAATATTGAGGTGAATCTAATAGTTGTCTTTAAGTTTTTAAGGGTATCATGTGAAAGAGGGTTATATTTATGCTGCTAGTCTTGATGGGGGGAGAGGGATGTAGGGGGGAGGGAAGAACAAGAAGCAACAGGTGGAAGCTTTAGAGAGGCAGAGTTTGACTTGATATATAAGGAAAAGCTTCTCAACAATTACTACTGTTCCTAAGTGGAAAGGCTGCCTAGGGGAATAATGGGATGTACTTTACTGGAGACCTTGAGGAGACGTTGGCTGACTGCTTGTTGGGGGATGTTATAAAGAGGAGTCCTGTTCTAGATTAGATTAGATGACTTCTGAAGTCCCTTCTAACTCTGAGGTTATGGGTTTCTTTAAACCAAGTAAGTGCTTGGTGAGGAAGTGTTTCTTGAACCTAGGAACAAAAATGAAAGTGAAGTTAGCCCCACTTTATAATACTTGAACTACTCTTCATGTAATTTATACTTCACATCACTGTACAATGGGCAGTCTGTGGTGGAATATTGGGTCTTTTGTTGCCATTTTTCTTCATACTTTTATATGTACTCCCCCAGTGACTATCACCTCCGATTTATGTCAACAAATACATATTAAAAACAGTCAGTGCCAGAGTTTCACAGTGTAAATCTCACTGACAAGGGTTTTCAATTATAGATGTCTCCTTTTTATCTGCAATAGCTTTCTCCCTTCTCCCTTATGGTTTGAGATCATTGGGCAGTGTGAGTGTTAATAATAGTTTATGATACAGACAACTTATCATTTCTTGATTAACTCTCTGCTTCCTTTAGCAGTGTTTTGCAAACCATTAACAGTTGGCACGTACAGTGCAGAATGGAGTTGGGGGGTTAATTCAAAAACCCATTTCTAGGGAAGGCTAGAGGAAAATACTAAAGGTTATTTTTAATACAATATTTCATCATTTAATCTATGAAAGGTTTAGTACCCAAGTTGCCAGAGTAACAATTTAGATGTCTTGTTTGGAATTAATATCTTTCAGCTCTTAAAGCACTAGGGAAAAATGGAATATTAGTCAAGTATTTAGTTGCTAAGAAACCAACATGGATGAGGGTGGCACCTTTTAGAGTGGTCCAGGAAAGTGCAAACACTGTAGAGTTTCCAGCACTTGGTATTCTAGAGAACATCACTCCTCTTCTTACCTCTCCCCAAAACATCCCCACATTTTGCATTGTCCTTATATCTCTAAATTCTAATAGTATTCAAGTCTATAGGTTCTTGAAACAAGATAGTTTTGGAAAGAATTTTATATACCTTCCCAGCCTCACCCCCTTCAACAATGATCCATAGTTTTTAAAAAAATTTCTTACATTGACCTCTCACAAATATTTCTGAATTTGTTTTATTTATCCTGGAAAGAGCTTGATCTCTCCCCACCATTTCTCCCTTCCCCCACCCCAACTTGCACAATTGGTACCAATCTCTTTACCTTTTCTTCTGCCCTGACTTTCTACTTTCTGATTTTGAGAAATTTTTATTGGGGTGTTAGGCTGCTGACTATTTTTTCCTTCCTTAACTGGTTCTCTAAGATGCCTTTCTCTCCTTTCTCAGGTCCCTAAATCTCACTGACATATTGGGGCACTAGGCTTTCTCATGTGGTTCCAAGAAGCTATAGCATGCACAGTGGCCACACCCCAGTAAACCTCAGAGTCTAAACTAGGAGGAGGGTAGCTGACAAGAGACAAATTCATTGGTGAGTTAAGGGGATGTCTACCCCAAGCAAGTGAAGACTTACCCTGGCAGAATGGGTGGATGAGAACAATTTGTTCCAATGGCCTTGAAAAGAGCTGAAGCAGGTGCTGTGGAATGCTTAGAGCTTGGTCAGGCATTGAAGACACCAAGGTCATCCACTGCATCCTGGGCCATCACCAGTCATCTTGACTTTTGCTGGGCCATTGGACTTCAATGATCCTGGAAGACAGAGTAAGGCTGATAACTTTGTGAAATTCTGCCTCACTTAAATCAAATTCATGCACAGGTCAAGAATCCAATTCATACACAAGTCAAGACATCACCCATCATTCACTATTTTACCCCACCGTTGTGGCATCACTGGTCAGCTTCAAAAATGAAGGATGAACAACTTTTCCCTTCATTGACTGGTTCTTTAAGATGCTTTCATTTCCTTCTCAGCTTCCTAATTCTAACAGACACATTGGAGCATTGGGCTTCAGGACTTAGTTTCACCCAGAGTTGCAACAAATCCTACTTGTCACAATATGCCCTTCTAAAAGTTCACTGGTCTGTTTTCCCTGAGCATCTTCCATCTTCCAATTTAATCCCTTACAAACTCCAGACACAAAGATCAAAATGTACCATACTGAAAGGCAACTTTGTCGCATCTCAGTATGCTTAAAATCCAACGGTGTTTAGTTTGGGATGCAATGTTTTTGGAAAAGCATTGCTAAATTGAAGAGTTCTCATAGGAGGGCATACAAGAAAATGAAAGAACTCAAAGTCATGCCATTTGAAGAGAAATTAAAAAGATTTTTTTTTACTTTGGAGAAGAGAAGATTTAAAGAAGATATGACAGTAACTCTTTGAAAGGTTGTCATATATAAGGGGTGGGGAACATGTAGCCTCAAGGCCACATGTGACCCTCTAGGTCCTCAAATGTGGTCCTTTGACTGAATCCAAACTTCATAGAAAAAATCCTTTAGACATTGCTTGGTTTCAAATTATAGCACTAAGAACAATGGGTGGAAAAGGCAAGAAGCAAAGGTAGGTTAGATGTAAAAAAATCAACTTCCTAACACATAGAATTATCAAAAAAAATGAAATGAATTGCCTTGGGAAATACTGATTTTTCTCTTGCTGGAAATTTTCCAGCAAAGGATAGCCAATCACTTGTTATATACGTGATAGGGGAAATTCTTTTCCAGCTACAAGTTGTATTAGCTGGTCACCAAAGTCCCTTTTGATTCCAAAATTCCAGGATATGAATTTTCGGGGAGAAATATGAATTCCCTTTCTTTCTCTTAAGGATGACTATTCCATTGCTGATGAAGTGTTTAATGGACAAAGAGAGTATTGCTCGACAGTAAACCAGTGTTCAAGAAAACCAATTTCCCATCCACTTAAGCTACCCATTCAGATAGTATTGAAATGGTTAAAATATACAGTTTCTTGGCTCTGATTGTGTTTCATTCTGTTTCAAAGGGAGATTAAGGATTTTTCACAAATACAAGAGGATAGAATCAAAGTTGCTATGATGATGGACTGGGTTTCCAATGTCAGCTTGCAGGGTGGCTTCTCCTCTCCTTCAACTTGTATCCTAGAGGGCGGAAAACTTGTGCATGCCATGCCAAAGCTCCTCACAGGACAACAGAAAGGACTAAAACAAGGGAGGCAAGATCTGTTAACAGCATCAAAGAAGGCCTGGCATAGGACTGAGCTGATAAGAAAAAGCAACAATGTACAAACAAGAGACAACCATCTCTCAAAATGTCACTCCCATGTGGACGGGTAGGAGATGAAGGGCAGCAATGCTCTTTTGTAACAGCCTGGGAGTAAATGCTGCATACATGGTAGTGCGTACATGCATATGCATATATGTGCACATGAATATATATGTGTGTGTAGTATATACACATACACATGTACATGCATGTATGTTTTCTTCACATAGTAGTCATATCTCAGGAAAATATATATTTATGATATAATAATATATTTATTTATAAAATTATACATTATATAATTATATATATTTATAACATAATGCTATATTATTTAGTTATTTATAAAATAGATATATGTGTATATGTGTGTGTGTGTGTATGTGTGTGTGTGTGTATGTATATGTTTATGTAAAATCCTGAGACGCGGCTACCAAGTGAAAGAAAACAAACTGTTCTTATTGTGTTTCCAAGCCACTGAGATCACTGCATATGCAATACCTGAAATGTTTCCTGTGACCAGTGTTGGTAACTGAGGCTGTACAGAGGGCGCGCTAGGTATGCCAGCAAGCACTACGGATGAGAAAAAAGCATTGGCCCTTTCCCTTCCTTTCCAGCCCATCAGGAATATTCCTTGTCACAATGTGCCAGCACACCTGCCCAAGCCCTAGGCAGTCTGTAATTGGCAAATCTGAATAAAGGTGATATTCTTATAAAGCCGCTCTATCCCAGAAAGGACTTTTAGGAATATGCTCAGTTGCTGTTCTGCTTCCTCACCAATGACTTAGGACACTTGGGCATGGCGTGACGTAGTAAAGGACTAATTGGTACATTAGGCCTTGCCATTAGAACCCTTTTTCCCTGTTTGAAAAACACCAAATGATTCCGTTTTCATCAGAGAAAATTGCCCTTTTCACCTGTCTTGCTGCTTTTCTAACTCATTATCCCTTCAGCCCACAATCTGTTGTTTTTTCTCCTGTTTGGCAGCACATCCCATTGTATGGAGGTTAATAAAGCTTTGTGAAAATGTTTCTCGCTCTGAAAACTTATTACTGCCATTGTACAGGCTGTTACCATAGAGATGGCATGTAAACAAGATGGAATTTTACAAAGACAATCATGCATTAATCAATGAAATGACCCCCCCCCCCAGGGTATATGTTTTCTTTTTCCTTTTTTTTTTAATAAACCATAAGTCAATATATAAATGCCGTTTATTATTATGAAGCACTTTTCTCTCAGCATCTTTGTGAAGTAGGTCATAAAAAGGTCTCTATCCAGATGTTATGGATCAGAGAACAGAGAGGTCTAGTGAGTCATCCAGGATTGTGCAGCTAGCCAGTGTTAAAGTCTGTCTCCCTACTGCCAGTCCAGTATACTTTACCATTACCCTATGCTACAGCTCTTATGCCATGATGCTTGGCCTCTGGCATAAGTTTTTGCAGATAAGAACTAGGAATTGCCCTGCATATGGCTAGAGGTCTGGACTTGGAGTCAGAGGACTTTGGTTTGAATCCCAATTCTGCTAGTCAAGTCCTCTGTGATCATAGGCAAATCATTTTCCTTTTTTTCCCTCCATAAAATAGGGGTATTGTATTAGATGACCTTTATGATCCCTTCCAATTCTAAATCTACAAACCAACAGTCTAAACCTTGCTCATCCTTCAAGACCCAACTCAAAGCCTTCCTCCTCATTGAAGTCTTCCGGGATGGATCCAGTCCAACATTTCTTTTCCCTGAATTCCTAATTAGAGCAGTCACTATCCTGCTCTATATCCTATAGAATATCCTATAGGAAAGTCCTGCCTCCTGTTATCAATTAGTTTTTCTTGTGTCCTAGACCCAATTAGATTGTAAGTTCCTTGAGATCAAGGGCTGTGTTCAGAAAAAATGCTGACATAGGAATCAGGAAACTTGTGTTTGGGTCTTGGTTGTGGAGTATGACCCTAGGTAGGTCACTTAACCCCTCTGAACTTCAGGCCAGAGGAATCTGAAGCTTGGGGATGCTATAAGCAAGTAACTTGGTAACTCCGAAATTACTATATACATGTGCAAATTATTAAATGAATCAATGACTGAACTCATCATCTTTTCCCTCCAAACCCTCCCCTCTTCTAAACTTCCCTATTGTTGTTAAGGGAACCATCCTCCCAGTCACCTGCACTCACAACTTAGGAGTCATCCTTGATCCCTCTTTTTCTCTCTCATCCCCTACATCCAATCAATGGTCAAGTCTTGTCATTTCTACCTTCATAACATCTCTTGTATATGTCCCCTTCTGTCTTCTGATGCTCCCACTTCCTTGGTATAGGGCATGTGTTTGCTATGACCATGCATATTAAGTTTGGTACAGACACAAGACAAACCAGCTTTTCTCATGTGAAATTACCCTTTGTCCTACAATTTTTATTAATGTGAGGCTTCACTTACAGGTTTTTCTTTTGTTTCTTGATGGGAGTTTGCCCACATTGAAACCCAGAAGGTACAGATTAAAACCCAGAAGGTATTTCTTATTGTTTTTCTTTTGGAAAAAGCTCCTAATTATTTCATAGAATCCCAGGGTCATAGATTTACAGTTGAAAGGCAATGGAGCAGCTAAGTTGCACAGTGGATAGAGCACCAGTCCTGGAGTCAGGAGGACCTGAGTTCAAATCTGGAGTCAGACACATGACACTCACTAGCTGTGTGACCCTGGGTAAGTCACTTAACCCCAATTGCCTCACTCACCAAACAAAAAGGAAACTCAGAGGTTATCTTGTCCAGTCACTAATTTTAGTAATAGTAGTAACAATAGCTAGGATTCTTATAGTGATTTAAGTTTTTCAAAGAGCTTTATAAATATTACTTATTTGGTCCTCACAATGACCCTGTGAGGTAGGTATACACATAATTCCCATTTACAGATGAAGAAACAGGCACAGAAAGATTAAAGGACTTAGCCAGGATCACACAGTTATTACGTGTCTGAGGCTAAATTTGAACTCAAGATTATTTAATTTCAAATTCAATGTTCTATCCATTCTGCTATCTAGCTTCCTCATTTTCCAGAATAAGAACCAGATATGAAGGGTCATTGAATGACTTGTTCCTTCCAAGCGCTTGACCCCATTTGTTTTGAACTCAATTTAATTCAATTCAACAAATATTTATCAAATACCTATTAGGTCAAGGAACTCTGTACAAAGATGAAAAGAAACAAAATTCCTGTCCTTAAGGAGTTTAAATTCTACTAACAGGAAGAAGACATATACACAGAATACTACAATAAAAGGCAGACTATAACAGATACAGAGGAAGCACAGATAAGTTGAATAAAAGTACACTATAATAGTTATAAAGGAGAATTCTAGATACAATAAGCTAATATGATTTGAGGAGGAAGAGAACATTTTTTTTTTTGACCTGGTGTGGGAGTGGATTATAGGTAGCTTCATAAAGGAAGTGGAACCTTAGATGATCCTTGAAATGAAGGTTCTGAAAGACAGAAATGAGGAGATAATGAATTTAAGGCATCATGAATGCAGGGGAGAATGCACAGAGGAAAGAGATAGCATGTAAAATTAAGTGACAAGATTAGTAGTCCAGGTTAACTGGAACATAGAGTGAGTAAAGGGGAGTAATTTAAAATAAGACTGGAAAAATAGTCTGAAGTCAGACTATATAAGACCAAAAAATAACAGACCAATGGTTTGTAATTTATCCTACTGGATAATAGGGAGGTATTGACTGCTACTGAATTGGGAAGTATTCATAATCATACATTTTATTTTATTAAAATGTTTTATTGATATTTTTACATAACCAGAATTTCTCCCCTCTGCTTCTCAGTAAGCCAAAATTTAGAATAAATGTCATCAAAACATGAAGAAAAGGTCAAAAAAACTGATCAGTACATTAATATACCCACACACACCCACACACACATCCAGCCCCCACCCCCACACACACATGCAATGCTCCAGTGGATATTCCAACACTGCAAAGGAATGAGGTAGAGGCATCTTCTTACATTTCTTCTTTGGGGTTATGCTCTTTGTAATTTTGTAACATTCACTTTTGATTGTGTTGTGGTTGTTCTTTCCATTTATAGTGTATGGCTATACACTATATATATATATATATATATACACACACACTATATATTCATGGATATGAATTAAAAATAAAACTAATCATATATTTTTCTGAAACAAAAAGATCTAATCTTCCTTTTTATCACCTAAAAGGGTCAAAAATTATAATGGTTTTTGTAAATGTGGAATGCCACAGTTTCTTGGATTTTGGGGAAAGCAGATTTCAAAGGGTTCAGAAGACAGAAGGATATATCTCACAGAGCAAAAATGCTTTAAAGAAAGTCAGCCCAGAAGAGGTGGAAGATGCTTGGGAATGAAAATTTTTTAAAAAGGGGAATTATTCCATTAAAGAGAAAAATGGAAGTTGTATGAAGAGAGAGATATGGATTCACAAGGAACTTACCAAATCAGATTTTAAAAAAATACAGAACAAAGAGATAAGACCAAGCAATAGAAGATGAATGTAAGAGCCTGGCATGGTCCTATAAAATTAGTATCATGAATGCTAATCTCAGAATGAACCAAGGTTGTTGAGGGAAACTAAGGTCAATCAAAAAAATTTTTTTTGGGAGAACCAGGACAATCAAAGGAGCTATTGCTTCAAATTGATGGGATGGTGATAACTGACAACCAAGAGAAGGCCAAGCTGTTTAAATTTAAATTTTCCTTCTTTTTCCTCTGCAAAAGGGAGTGATCTTTACAATGGGAATAACAGAACAAAAATGAATAAGAGGGAGTTAATACCCAAGATAAATAAGGAAATAGAAGAAGACTACTTAACTGCCCTTGAAGAATTCAAGTCGCCTGGCACATATGATTTACCTTCTCAGGCCCTAAAAACCAAACAACCAAAAAAAAAAAAAAAAAGACCTGACAGATATGATTGCTGAGCCCTTGTCAGTGATAGTTGAAAGATCATGGAAGACAAGACAGATACCACAAGACTGGAAGAGGACAAATGTCTCAATTTTCAAAATGGGAAGAGAACTGAGTCTCTACAAACTATATGCCAATGAGCATGTCCTTGATTCCTGGGGAAAATCTTGAACAAATCATTGAAGAGATAGTTGTTATAACTTTAGAAAGTAAAACATAAATGACAAAGTGCCAGCATGGTTTCATCAAGATGTCATGTCATACTGATCCTATTTCATTTTTGACAAGATTACCAAACTAGTAGAGAAAGGGAATTTCTACATATAGAGTTCATATAGATTTTAGCATAGCTGTGTCTCACACTTTTTTTTGTGGAAAGAGGAAAAGAAATAGATTATAAACTGACACAATTAGATGGATTCAGTAGTCAATGGTGGGAGGACTCCAATTGAGTATCTTCCAGTGATTTGTGTTTGCCTTTATGCCATTAAATATTTTTATCCAGAAATTGAATAAAGGAATAGAGAGCAAGTGCATTGTATTTTTAGATGGCACAAAACTGGAAGGGATAGTTACCATGGTAGATGACAGAGTTAGGATCTAAAAAGATTTTGACAGGCCAGAACATTAGACTGACTTTAATAAGAAAGACAGCAATAAATGTAGCCTTGCGTTCAGGCCTAAAATAATCAATGAACTTCCCACATATAAGACAACAGAAACCTAGATAGATAGCAATTGGGTAGAAAAAGGATTTGGTGGTTTGTCAATTGCAAGTTTAATGTGGTCAGTAAAATGTGGCAGACCAAAAAGCTAATTCCATCTTGGGTATTAAGAGGTATATAATTTCAAGAATTAAGGTTCTAACTTTGTCCTCATCAGATCTCTTCTTGAATATAATATTCAGTTCTGGGCATCACAATTTAAGTAGAACATTGAAAAACTGGACATTGTTCAGGAGAGTGAAATTATGTTAGTTAAAGGTCTTGAGTTTATGGCATATGACAACTGGTTAAAAGAACTAGATGTGGTTAGCATGGAAAATAGAAAAGTCAAGGGGATATAATAACTATCTTCAAGCAGTTGAAGGTCTTGCTTGTGAAGAAGGGATTAAACTTGTTTTGTTTGGCTCTAGGGTGGCAGATCAGGAATAACAAGTGAAAGTCACAAAGAGGTTAATTTAGGCTGGATGTCAGGGAAAGCTTCCTAAATTAGACCTGTACAAGAGTAGAATGAGTTGCCTTGAGAAGTGGTGGGTTCCCCTTTCCTGGAGGTCTTCAAACGGAGAATGGATGGCCACTTGTTGAGTATGTCATAATGGGGAATTCTTTGGTGCATGAGTTGGAATAGATGGCCACTCAGGTCCCTTTTAACTATAAATTTTGATGATTCTGGACTTCTGATTTTTGTCCAAGAAATAATAGCACTTCAGCATCTACATGTCGATATCATAATTTTTAAAATGATCCCATCTGTAGAACAACTCGTCAAAAAAGAGAGCTTTAAAACTATCATCATAAACAGTAGTTAAAAAAATCAATTTACAGTACAATAAATTGAGTCTAGAGCTCACTGTTTGAGCTAGAACTCAATCAACTAGGATAGTGCGATATAGCAGAAAGATCATCCACTCTTCAGTCAGAAGACTTGGATTGAAATCCAACCTCTGATTCTTATGTCTCTGAACTTGGACAAGTCACTTACCTTTTCTGGGTCTCAGTTTCCTTATCTGTAAAATTATCTGGTGGGAATAGGTGGTATTCGAAGTCTCTTCTAGCTCTAGATCGGAGATACTTGAAATCCATCCTAGACTTCAAACTTCTTGATACCAGGTACCCAATCTTGTTTATTTTTTTTATCTCAGTCTAGTGCCCAACACAGAGCCTTTGTACATAATAGACATTTAGAAAATGTTTATTGGATGTACAGATGTTTACAGAGATCATTCTCTTAGAGTTTACATTTACAAGAATGAATGATTGAAAAAAATGATTTATTAAGCACTTAGTATGTTCCAGACACTGCAAGAAATGTTGCTTATGCTAATACAAAAAAAAAGAAGAAGAGACAGTATCTTCCTTCAAGGCGCTCACTTTCTAATAGGGGAAAACAATGCATATTAAGAAGTGGTGGCCAGGGAAGGGAGTTTTTTGTCTGTGAAGTCACAGAAATGTTGAATGCAACTACAGGGCCGTTGACAGATGTACCTTTCTAGAAATACTTCTTAATTGCTGTGCCATAGAAAAAGCTTGAAAGCTGAGGGTGGGGGTGTTTGGGAGTGAAAGTGGTGTGTATGCAGTGGCAAGGAAGTATTGAGGAGGCCTGCATGAATAAATTGATGGACAAGGAATGCTCTGGGGTCTGGGCCCAAATGGATATAATACACTGGGTAGGCTGGGTTTACACATAGCTGACCTTAAAGGCATGCCTTCCAGAGATACGTAGATAAACTTCTCCAGGGACAGAGGCCTGTATTTGGAAGGTGAGGAGTGAGGATGTCTAGGTTCAGTCTATAAAGTATTGGTCCAAATAGGGCAGAGCTTGGCAGTGGGACCAGGTAGGTATGTAGCACTTTACCTTTGCTGACTTGTTCACATTCATGGTGCTATTTGACCCTCACAGTCTCATAATTTGGGTAGGTAAGGAATTTTCTATACAATTTACATATGAGGGAACTGAGGCTCAGACAGATGAAGAGATTTGCCCATGGTCAGAGAGCTAGTAGGTCCACTTAGATCTCTAACGTCCAGCTTTCTCATTTGACTCATTTTGCTAATGTTTCAATTCCTTAAAATAGAAATAACTTCTTGCCTGACTTTGTTCTGATCTTCAGCTTGTTTCAAATAAAAATTAAATTAAATTAAAAAAGTCTCAGCCCGTATGGACACCTCATATGGGGAAGTTTATTCTTATCTTTTCTCAACTTCTAAACCTGGACTTCTCCTATGGCAACACAGTACACGATGAAGCACTGCACTGGAGAAAAGTACTTTCTTCTGATCCCTGTTACTGAATCTGATATCCTAAACATTTTCATTAAGAACATTCTTTAAGGTATGCATTATCACCCCAGGTAGCAAGTACTAGGTAGCTCCTGAGTGTATTTGTTGCTGTGGCTATGCACAGTTAGTTCTTGAGCATTTGTAGTTTCTCTGAGCCCCATTCCTCAATTATATAAATCCCTCTCAATTGATTTAGAGCCCACTTTATGCACTGGGGAGCTGACTTGCCTGTGTCATTCAGGAAGAGTTGTCTGAGCTTCCCAGTGGGTATATCAACTAACTGGTCTCTGTGACCATGGAATTTTAGAGCTAAAAAGTGACCTTGGGGATTACCTACTCTTAATCCTTTCATTTTTATAAATGAGGAAACTAAGCCCCAGAGAAATAACTGTACAGACTTAGTCAATATTATATGGTTAATGACAGAACCAATAAGGATTTTAGTGGGGGAGTCCAGTGAATTGTAAAATCAATGTCAGTAATGTTAAGCGATAGACAAAAAAAACCAAAACAAAAATCTTGAGTTTAGGTTTCATTTATAGGAGGATGTGGGGCCAGGTCTCTAGTTTCATTATTTCTATCCAACTCTATTTAGCCTTGTCCTTCAATAGATTTCCATGGGGACCACAAGGAACATTATAGGGGTTGGCAAGAATTATCTCACTTACTTCTGCTCTACCTGGTTCTTTGTAATATTGCTAAGTGAAGTATCAAGGATGATTTTCAGGCTACACCATCTAATGACATAAGGTCACGATTAGATATTAAAAGAATTTAAGACTGAAAGACTCTGAACTGCAGTATAAGAAAACAGGAGTTCAAATGATAGACTCATAATTGCCTAACAACTTTTGTAAGTAACTGACTGAGTACAGTAGGCTAAAGTCTGTATCACAAAAGAGCTAAAGGTAGTCTCAGATTATAATCCAATGAGTGGGGTAGACCTTTTCCTCTGTGGAGAAGAAGCCACAGTGGAACTGAAAACCAGATTGTGGCAGAGCAGCTTATGGGAGATGCTTATCAGAGAGTTGCAAAATAGTAGTCAGTGGAGATGTATAAACAGTGAGAAGCTTGATGACATCACTGGAAGACACCAGAAGACAAAGCTCTACAGCTTTGGAAACATCAATCTCCTTGGCCATATCTGTTCCATTTCCAGAGATGTTCCCTAGGTGTGTGCCTTTCTCCATGTGTTTTATGGTCACGTGTGTTCCCTAAATATGTCTCCTTGCCTACTGGTTTTGTGGTGGCCTATGTGAGAATGTACACTTGTGTATTTAGGGCAAATCTTGTAATTGATTTTGTTGTCTTTTTGGATTAATGTATTTTATTTTCTCTGAATTAGTCTGTCCT
Organism: Vombatus ursinus; assembly: GCF_900497805.2. NCBI lineage: Eukaryota > Metazoa > Chordata > Mammalia > Diprotodontia > Vombatidae > Vombatus > Vombatus ursinus. Next base: position 10,340,705 of record NW_020940358.1, read on the forward strand.
CTGCTGGCTTAGAAAAGGTAGAAATACCAATGGAGATTTTAGAGACATTCTGTAGTGGATGCTGAAAAAGTCCTTCAAATTTTAGTACCTTTCTGGGGCCCATACGTGAGTAGGTCCCTAAGAGCTACTCATGTATGTTATATACAATGAAAGAAATTATGGTCTCATAGGATTCTGTCACAGTCAAACCACTTCTAGAGTATTGTTCTAGACATGCATTTTTATACTGGAATTAATAAAGGGGAAAGTAAGTAGCAAATTATTTCTGGCAAATTCTCCTTGGATTTAAAGAATCAAATGAAATGTTAATAGTTGTTATTTTTAAATTATAAGAATTACCCAGAAGTCACAGGTACTCACTCCCTCATATATGAAATAAATATTTCCAATTTTTTTCTCAAAGATAAACCAACAAACTTCTTTGAATGTGCTTCACAGGACATTTGGACTTCCTCTTTTTGGCTGCCACCCTCATTTAACATTGTTGTTGTTTTCTCATTTTTCAGTCATGTCTGACTGTTTATAACCCCATTAGGAGTTTTCTTGGCAAAGATACTGGAGTGGTTTGCTATTTCCTTTTCTAGCTCATTTTAGCGATGAGGAAATTGAGGCAAAATAAATTAAGTGACTTGCCCAACGTCACATAGTAAGTGTCAGGGGCCAAATTTATTATCATGAAGATGAGTCTTCCTGATTTCAAGCCTCCCATTCTATCCACGGTGCTACCTAACTGCTCCATTTAGCATAATGGAGACTTAAAATTATGCCACAGGAAGATCAGTTGAAGAACCAAGGATATTTTGTTTAGAGAAAAGTTCAGGAAACATGATAATTATTTTTATACATCTGAATGGTCATCATGTGAAAGATGGGTTATATGTGTTTTACTTAACCCCAGTAGGCAGAATTAGGATAATGTATTGATAGAAATGCATATTCACCTCAAAATAAGGGGGGGGGGAGGAGAAGGAATCCCTTCAGATTAATCATAACCATCCAAAAATGAAATTGGACTGCTTTGGAAAGTGGTAAGTTCCTTGTCATTGCATGTCTTTAGGTGGATTTGGGTATCTACTTGTCCGGATGTCTTAGAGAAGAATATTGTTCTAAGTATTGAATAGGCTTGATGATTTTGAGTTTTCTTCCTGAATTGATATTCTATGACTAGAACTTAGCTCTTTTGACTACCAGTCTAATATTCTATCCACTCAACCACAACATCTCATTTCTTATGTTTCAGGAGCCAAAGGGAACAGACCAGAGGTAGCCCAACATATGAGGGTCAATGGCAGTTACATGAAAACATTGATAAGGAAAGCCAGACCAATCTACAAGAGGAAGCACCAGAGATTGGAATGCAGTATAATTCCACAGTGGCAATGATGTTATTAATACCTGTTTACAAACTGAAAGGAGTGAGGAACTTTTCAGACATTTCATACCCTTTGACCTAATTCAGTTGCTGGTTTTGTCATATTTATTCATTTGGTTTCTATTGGCTAGCCAACTACATCAATTGAATTTATGAGATTACTCTATGGACCTTTACTTTGCTTTGCTTGTCCTAGTAGAGCCACAGTCTTACTCTGAATTTTGGCAAGTTTTTGTTCATTTCAGGGATGCTAATAATACACTTTAATTTGGAAAATGGTCCCCTCTGCCTATATTCACTGATCATTCCAATTTTAGCATAGAGAACAAAACCCAGAGACTCCTCTGACTGATTAATCAAAATGACCTTAATTCCAGCAGAAACCAGTTCTGTCACATAGACAGAGACCAGAGACAATAAGAATCATGGAGAAAGGAAAGAGCCAAAAGTTCTTATTCAGTTGGATTGCTATTGTCTTCTATGTATGAGATCAACATATTTTCCCCAGTGTTTGCCAAACTCTGGTGATGATCTACAGCACTAGATTGTCTAAAATTACTGGCCAGTATTGAGATCCAGAGGAGAGTATGGAGCCAAAGGAATGGCTATATCTTGTGGAAGGTTTGGAGTAATCACTCTGTAGGAACATCAAAGAAATGACTTCAATAGTATGAGAATAATGAGGAGGGAAGGAGGGAGAGAAAAAAGGAAGAAGGGATGGTGTAAGATCTATCATCTATCTATCTATCTATCTATCTATCTATCTATCTATCTATCATCTATCTATCTATCTGTTTTTTTTTCCACAGGATAGAACAGTAAGTAAGAATATCTCATGTTTTTATAACCTTTAACGTTAATAAAGAGGTTTCCTGAAAACAGTTTTGTGTGGTAGGGAGGGAAAATGGGGTATGCCACAATCCATGTTCTTTCATGGGATACAAAACAATGCATCTAGCTGTGGTTAAATTGACAGTTCCATGCAAAGGGTAGAAGCAGGAATGATCAGAAGCAGTCAGGTCATAGTCTAAAGAATAAAACAAGCGGCATTAGGAACTAGGGTCTAGCTGAGGATTTGGGGCATTTGACAATGTAGTAATAAATATACCTTAAAAACACCACTTGGTGAAACCTAGAAGAGAAATCACTATCTAAGGTCATAACCCAAAAGCCATAGTAAGATTCAAAAAAGAAAGAAGAGTTTCAGAGGTTATAAAGTGCCACTGAGACAATACAGCCAGTTTATCATTGAGTTAACGAAGCCTTATGAAATTCTATCTCTTTTTCTGTAGTAAAGCTCATCTGTAGTAAGGTAAAGAGATATTTTTTTTAACCACTGTGAGTTAGAAACTCAGGATGCCTATACACTATAGTGCTGCAGTAATAGTTTATGGACAAAAATGGGAGAATCAGTAGCTAATACAAACAGATGGATACCAAAGAAAATGGACATGGGCTGTTGGAAACGTAGGATATGGAGCCGGCAATTTGAGAGTATTTTGGTGGGGAAGGTGAAAGTAGTGAGGACAGAGTAAAAACCAACATCAAAACATCTATCTAGTGGTAAAAGGGATTTTTAAAAAATTTCATTTCCAATTTTTAGTATGAAACTTCAGAAGAAAAGGAATCTACCAGAAGTAAGTGGAATTCTAGAACAGACTTTCTCTTTATTTACCAAATATATAACCGTTAAAGGAAAACTGAAGGAATTAATGCTGACTAAATGGTCCTTTTAAAGTGTTTATCAATATCCATGGGCCCCAAACTGTCTGGCTCCATATCTCTATTGGACATTCGCAGTCAGAGTTTCTCACAAAAAAGGGAATATTGTACCCCTGAGACCTGAATGCAATTATGAAAACAAGGATAGTGTATTCTAGAGCCATGCTACCTTGCCCTCCTGTGGACCTGGAACTGTAAGAGTGTGAAAGAGTAATTTGGAAGCCTTAGATAAATCTGCAAAAGTGAGAATATAGGACTGGAAGGTAGGCATCTCTAGGAAACATTCTAACAGAGAGAAACTGATTGCCTTGCTAAAAATTACTTCTGGCAAATTTTCCTTGGTGTTAGAACATCAAATGGTATGGAAATAATTGTTTTTCTTAAGTTACAAGAATTATCCTGAAGTCACAGATACCTTCTTCTTCATTTATGTACCACGTACATATATTTCTAATTTTTTTCTCAAAGCTATACTAACAAACTTCTTTTGAGGTGCTCCATAGGACATTTGGACTCCCTCTCCTTAGGTGCCACTCTTACTCAGCAATATTCTCACCTGCAGGCTTGCTGTTACCATGGTTCCCTCTTACTATTGCCTCTTTACCCTTTGGGCCCATGCCTCCTGTCGGACTAGGATTCCCTTGACTTCAAAGGTCATAATGAGCTAGTCAGAGGCACTTGTGATATTTCATTTAAAAATAGATTGTTGATATATTTAGTTTTACATGACCTACACTTCTCATTTCCTTCCTCCCTTACTCTCCCAGACAGCCATACCTCATAATAAAATTTTTTAATAATATGAGAAAAATTCACAAAACCAATTAATGCGTCAAAACAAATCTCATGTTGTATGTAATTTTCCATACCTGTGAATTCCACTCTCTTCAAAGAAGGAAGCATGTGGTGTCTTCTCATGTTTTTTCTTTGGAGCTAATCTTATTCTTTATACTTCTAAAACATTCAGTTCAATTGCTTTTGATTGTTGATCTTTCCATTTCCATTGATGTATTCATTATGTATATTGTGTTCATGGCTCTGTTTATGTCACTATGAATCAGTTTATATGTCTTTCCAAGCTTCTTAGTTTTCATCATGTTCATTTTTTATGGCACAACAATAATTAATTATATTCATACACCACAGTTTGTCTAACTATTCTCCAATTAATGCACACCTAATTTGTTTCTAGTTCTTTACTATAACAAAAAATGCTGCCTTAAATATTTTGGTACATATGCATCCTTTCTTTTTTGTCAATGACCTCTGTAGGATATATAGTTTGCAACAGAATCTCTATGCCAAAGGGAATGAACATATTAGTTACTTTATTTGTAAAATTCTATAATGCTTTCCAGAATGACTGTACTAATTCATAGCACAACAAACAATGCATCAATATGTTTATCTTTCCATAATCCCTACAACAATAGACCGTTATTATCTATTATCATCTTTGCCAATTTGTTTTAGGAGAGGTGAAGCATCAGAGTTGTTTTCATTTCCATTTCTCTTATCATTAGTGATTTGGAATATTCTTTGATATGGTTGTTAACAATTTATAATTCTTTTGAAAATTGTTCATATCTTTTGATCACTTACCTACTGCAAAATGGCTTTGGGTTTTATATATTTCTTGTAGTTGTCTGTATATCTTACATATCAAAACCTAATCAGATATTTTGATAGAAAATTTTTCTAGTCCTATCTTCTCATTCTAGAATGTTAATTTTATATTGCAAAAGATTTTAAATTTCATGTAATTACAATTATCTACTTTATCCTTTGTAATTTTTTCTATCCATTCTTATCCCTTGTTTCACCAATAATTTATTTCTTACCCTAAACTGTGAAAGGTCTATGATCTGCTTCTCTTATAATTGTTTCAATGGTATGATTTTTAACATTCAGGTCATGTATCCATGAGTTGTCTTGACTTTTGCCTTGCCTCTGGACTTTGATGACTCTGGAGGAGAGAGTGAGGCTAATGACTTTGTGTAGCTTTGCCCCACTCATCCAATTCACACGCAAGTCAAGACATCACCTTCATGATGCCATTGGTCCTCTTTGAGAACAAAGGATGAACAACAACAACATGAATCCATGTTGAATTTATTGTGGAATATTGTATAAGATGTTGGTCTAGTTCAGGGATGGGGAGTCTGTGACCTCGAGGCCACATGTGGCCCCCTAGGTCCTTAAGTACGACCCTTTGATTGAACCCAAACTTCACAGAACAAATCCTTTTATTAAAAGGTCTCTAACCTAATTTTTGTCAGACTACAATTCACTTTTTCCTAGTAGTTCTTATCAAAAAGGAAGTTATCTTCTAGTTAATTTACATTTTGAGGGTTTAATAAACAATGCCCTGCTGAGGTCAGTAATTTGTTTTCTTGTCTAGTCTATTCCATCTATTTACTTTTCTACCTTTTTAAAAGCAATACCAAATGATTTTTATTATTGTTGTTTTATAAGATACTTTGGTATCTGGAAATTCCATTCCCCTTTCATTTTGAAGTTTCTTGCATATGTATATTTCTCTTGATATGCTAGACGTATTATTCCCCTAAATGAATTTTGTTATTATTTGTTGTATAAAAATACTTTTTAAAAGTTTAATTGGTTTAGCACCAAATCTGTAAATTAACCTTGGTAGTATTGCCATTTTATTTTAATATATTTAATATACTATATCGTTGGTAGAACCCAAACATGAGCGTTGGATATTCTCCCAGTCACTTAAGTTATTCTTAATTTCCTTAAAGCATATTTTGTAATTGAATCTATAAACAAATTGAGTAAAGTTTGGTAAATTGAATCCTAACTACCTTGGTATTTTGCAGTTATTCTGAATAGGACTTCCTTTTATATTATTTCTTGCTGGATTTTGTTGCTAATATATAAAAATATTATTTTGTGGTTTTATTTTGTAGCCCATAACTTTGCCAATACTATTAATTTTCTCAATTAGTTTCTTTGCTAATTTTCTAAGCAAATTATTGTGTTTTCTGATGTGCTTCTTACAGCAATTTCTTAATGGGAAAAGACAACAGGAGAGCCTTAGGGTCTTTTCTCTAGTTTTAAGATTATACACATCAATTCTGACAAAGGCTTTACAGGGCTATTGTTGTTGTTGTTGTTGTTTTGGTTATGATTATTATTATTATTTTTAATTGCATTGTATTATGTTGTTATTTATTTATTTGTCCAGAAACCTGTGATTTCCATGGTATAATGGAATTCTTGTGAGGAAACTCCTTCTACAAATGCAGCTTAGCAACTCTTTTGCAAATTATTTTGTTTGACAGTTGCCAGGGCACTGAAAGATCAAATAAGTCAACCAGGTTTCATAGCCAGCATATATTAAAAACAGGACTTGAACCCAGGCCTTCTTGATTCCAAGAAACAGCTCTCTAGAAATATAACATTTCCATAGCTCTGTGTGAATGGCAGAGCATTTTACATACCTAATCTCTATGAAGCCTCATGAGGACTTTCTAACTTAGGTACTGCTACCATATGTTACAGATGAAAAAAACTGAGGTTGAGAGACAAAGTGGAGGGAGGATTGTGGGAAGATGGTAGAGTAGGTCAGAAAATTTCAAGTTCTCCAGATTTCCTCCATAAAAGAAATAAAATTTTGCCTCAGTGTGAACATAGAGTGGTAAAAATAAATAAGAGTAGGGGCAGAACAGTGATCCTACCGGGACAATTAGAGAAGATCTGAAGAAAAATTCCAGGATGAGGTTTGGTCCCCTTGAAGAAGAAACACTTCCAGAGTAGTTCTGCTTAAACAACAAGTGGCAAGCCCTGGAGTTAGCTGGGTTGGGAGGCAGCCTCCACCCCAGACATGGGAACTTTTACCCACAGAACAGTGAGGGGCGTTGAGTCTCTGAGCTGGGGAAGATTGAGGGAACCTCTGCTGACAAAGAAGGAACATCAGACCCAGCTGTGCTGCAGAGACATGGCCCTGGGTGAGAAGGAACTAGTATATGCCCAGTGAGTGCAGAAGCAGTGGGGCAGGGATACATCTGACTATGGGCACTTACAAGGGGCTGGAGGTCTCGGTTTTGGTTCCAGGACAGAAGGGAGAATTGAAGGAGGATCTGAGGCCAGAGCCTCCAATCCCCATACTCCAGGACTAGAGGTAATTACAAAAAATAAGCTGCTACAATTTTTCTTTTGCTTTTTGGTGAGGCAATCAGGGTTAAGTGACTTACCCAGGGTCGCACAGCTAGTTAAGTGTCAAGTATCTGAGGCCAGACTTGAACTCAGGTCCTCCTGACTTCAAGGCTGGAGCTCTATGCACTACGCCACCTAGCTGCACCAAGAATGAAACAACCCCACTTTTTTTTTTTTTAAGGCAATTGGGGTTAAGTGACTTACCCAGGGTCACACAGCTGGTAAGTGTCAAGTGTCTGAGGCCAGGTTTGAACTCAGGTCCTCCTGACTCTAGGGCCAGTGCTCTATCTACTGTGCCACCTAGCTGCCCCAAGCTGCTACAAATAAAAAAAAAATGAACAGGTGAAGGAGAAAGAACACAATCATAGATAGTTAATATGGAAATAGAGAAGACTGGGGTATATCCTCAAAGGAGGATATTGAGGCAAAGAAAACCTCTTCTAGCCCAAAAAGTAGCATCAAATGGTCACCTGCCCAAAAATAATTCATAGAAGAATTTTTAAAAAAGACTTTAAACATCAAATGAGATTGACTGAAGAAAAACTAAAAAAAAAAGAACAATCCAAGAAAAACAGTAAGATTATGAAAAGAAAGTTAACCAATTAGAAAAGGAGATCCAGAATCTTAAGGAAGTAAATGACTCCTTGAAAATCAGAATAGGGCAAGGGGAAGCCAGTGAAGTTATGAGAACAAGAAATAATAAAACAAAATATAAAGAATGAAAAACAGAAGAGAAAATGAAACATCACGCAAGAAAAACAACTGATTTGGAGAATAGCTCAAGAATAGAGAATATAAGAATAATCAGACTGCCTGATAGCTGTGATAAAAACACTCTTGATATAATAATAAAATAAGTAATTAAAAAAATTGTTCTGAAGCATTAGAACAAGAGAGGAAAGTAGAAATAGAAAAAATCCACCAATCACCACCTGAAAGAGATCCTACAAGGAAAACCATAGGAATATTATAGTCCAATTCCAAAACCTTCCACTCAAGGAGAAAATATTATAAGCAACAAGGAAAAAAAAACAATTTAAACATGGTGGTGCCAAAATTAGAATCATACAAAACCTAACAGTGGTGACATTAAAAGACTACAGGTCTTGGAACACTATATGTCAAAGAGCAAAAGAACTGGGATTCTGACTGAAAATATCATACCCAGCAAAGCATAATTCTTAATGAAAAAGAGAAAGATATTTAATGAATTGTCAGATTTTCAGGATTTTATTAAAAAAACCTGAACTTAATAAAAGATTTGACACATAAGAGACAAGAGAAATATAAGGTACATACCAAAGACTAATTGCAAAGGACTCAATAAGGACAGATTGTTTACCTTTTATATGAAGAAATGTAAAGTGTATGTCTAAGATTGTTAGTAATTGGGTAGTTTGTAAGAAAGATTGGGGTGTGCGTGTGTGTGTACGCATGTGTGTGTGTGTGTGTGTGTGTTGTATCTGTGTCTGTGTCTGAGTGTATCTCCTCACTTAATTGTAGCTTTCTGGGAGTGGGTTGGGAGGAAGGGGAAAAAAAGAAAAAAGTAAAAAGTGCACAGCAGAGAACAAAAGAAAACTAGTAAGGAAGCAAAGAAAAGTATATAGCTCTCAACAGAATGTGTAGTACTTCTTATATAGGCTTTCTTGAAATGGAAATTTATTGTTGCGTATTTTGCATCCTCTCTTATGTTCTGCTCTGCACATGGCAATGCTTTTTCTTTTCTCTTCTTATTTTGTATTTAAGTTTCAATATTTAATTTTATAATATGTTTCTTTTTCTTTTCTTATTAGGTATTCAAGTTTTAGTAATTAAGTTCAAAACAATAGAAAAAGGCAAAAAGATTAGTTTTCACACAGGTAATAAGTATCAGATGTAGAATTCAAATGCAGCTTTTCCTTACTACAAGTACAATATGTTATCGGCTATACTACCTTGTCTCTTGAATCTAAGTTATAGGAGGGGTGCCAATCTGTGTTGGTGAAGGAAATATCCAAATCAGGAATTCTCTATACTGATAAATTTGCAAGTTTTGGGCCAAATACTTATTAACTTGCATAAATGAAACATAAAGTAAAAATATAAACTCCAATATGCATAAAAATAATAAAGTAAACTTAACATTACAGTAATCAAAGTTAAAACAGAAGGGATGAGAAATGTCTCCAAAGAATACAGAATAATTCTTTGCATCCCTGGCTAGCATTTGGCTGACCGTTCTAAATATGTCTTTTGTTTCAACAGCATCTGTATAAAAAAGGTGCACTTCCATCATTTCAAAGCTGTAGGGAGAATGATTTTACGACCCATTTTTGTTTCATGGTGAAATGGGGATTTGCCAAATGTTCTAAAGATAGCTGACCAGTATCCGTACGGAGACTGTGTACTAAAGGCATTGTGTGTGCTATCAGTGAAGGGTTCTGACTTAGAATGGAAAACTAGACTACGGTCATTGTTTGATTATCCAATTAGTGTTATTCCCACCTAGCAAAGTGCCTATGCTATTCCCAAATTAGGGGAAGAATGTACAACAAGGAAACATAAAAGTTTGTTCCCTGAAGCACACAGTACCACATGCACATGTTTGTGGGGGACTCTACCTCACTGAATAATTTGAACAACACATCATTTCTCTGATCCTGTTGGCTCCCCAGAGGAACCCTTGTAAGTCGCTGTTTAAATGAGGAGAAAATTGGTTATAAATCAATTTAATTTTCAAATATATTAATCGAAGGTGAACCCAATTTTGTGTGAAACAGTGGCTCCACAAGAAGTATAAGAACAAGCAAGAAAAATGCTTCTCTTAAGTTGGAGTCATAGTAACAATTTAAATTGAGGCAATATCGCATTGTGTGTGTGTTTTCCAACTCCTGTTCGGGTTTTATTATTTCAGACACTCTGCATAACAAGAAAAAGATTCATTCTTGAGGAAAATGGCAGTATTACCTTTAACACATTAAAAAAAACAAGTTTTAAGAATGTGTGCAGTTTTTATCCTCAAACATGAAGGTGAGAGCAGATTGAGTGGGAATGCTGCATAAGATTTTTTGTTCCAAAGACATAGGATTCAAGAACAGGTCAAGGATATCCGAGTTAAACTTTCAGTTTCTAACAGTGTTTTTTAAAGCTGTTTTTACTATTTTAGATTAGAAATGTTCTACATGGCTAAAAGGTAAATCAATGAACCAGATAAACATTAGAATCAAAGCACCTGAGTTCTAATCCTGGCTACTGTGTTTTCCACTAGAGATTGAGGATTTAAGTATTTGCTTTACTATCTACTCTGCGTGTGTATCTAAGACATTTAACCTCGTTGACATAGTTTCCCTATCTATAAAAAATGAAAGTGTTAGACTTGATGACCTATGTGGTACTTTCCTGCTCTAAATTTATGAAGTTTTACACATTATCTTATAAAGCTATGCAAGTCATTGAGCCTCAGCTCACTCAGATATAAAATGATAGGCTTAGATTGGAAGATGGTTGCTAAAGATCTTTTTGGCTCTAACTTTCTATGCCTTTAAGATTGGCCCAATATCAAGCTTCCAGACTACTTACCAGGATCTGATCCATACATTACCTATCTAATTTCTATCATACTTCAAGATTCTACCATCCTACATCTTCCATAGTTATCCTAGAAGAGAGTTAGGTAGAAATTGGGAGATGTGAAAATTGAAGGGAGAGAAGAATGGTTAGGACAAATATGGGAAGCCACAAAACATGCTTGAAGGGGCATTTAGCGGGAAAAAAAATTAATGTATCTGGAGTTTTATTTGCATGCAAATTTTGGTCCTAATTCAAATGATATCCCATGATATAATTTCTGATTCATTTTTTTCAGAGACCTAAAAAATATTTTGGTCTTTGGTTGCCGTATATTATTTCCTCTTTCCTTTCAACTCAGCTCCCAAAGCCCATAGCAGTGGGGAACTCAGATACCTCTGATTCAGATTTGTATCCTTAAGAGCTTAGTGCCATGCCTAGCACTGGTGCTAAATACATATGTTTTGATTGACTGTACAAGGATAATAGATTTAGAGCTGGAAGGACTTCAGATGTCATCTGCTCCAGTACCCTCCTATTCTAGATGAGGAATCTGAGGCCCTAAGAGGTAAAATAATTTGCCCAACTACCACAGAAGTAGGAAATGACAGAACCAGCATTGGAACGCTAGCCATCTCTTTCCAAATGCTGTGTTCTTTTCATTCTTCCCCTTTTCCTTATAGTTTTGTATTATCTGTATCTCTTTGTGTTGGTAGGGGAGTGGTCTTAAGAACCAGGTTTCTTCTCTTATTTCTATGTACACTCTTATCTCTGGGGAGCCTTACAGGTCTGAGAACCCCCAGGTCCTATTCTCACTCTCCTCACATATCAGGTTATTTCTCATTAGACATTAAAATTCAAAACTGAGGGCTTCCTTCAACTTTTCCCACTTGCTTATTGTGATGCATTCTCACAGGCAGGCTGCTTCTGTATGTACCCTCCTAAATACAACTCTCTTTCTGAGTACCTTTACTATTCATTCTTTAACCTAGAATAAACACATACCTGCAATCCTCTCTTACTTTAACTGCTGGATCACCTTCCATCCTTCTGGGCTCACAACACTTAGACTATCTTCCAAACCTCTGTGACAAATAATAGCCCTGAAATTCTTTTCTAATATGCTTTATTTAAGTATTTAGTAGCATCAGGAAGTAATCTTGGAGCTGTACATGGAAATAGATAGACATAAAGAGCCCATTCCTAATCACCTCCAGCAGAATTATTATCACTTGCTTCTCCTTTTAGATGTCCTACAACTGAAGGACAAAGATAATCATCACTTTTTTTTTGAAGAGGTATCACTTATTTCTTTATTTAGCAATTACATAGAATCCAAACTCCTGACACCCTGATTCCCAATTGCTCAATACCAATGTAACCACCATGTTGTGCTGTGAGTATCTATAATTAACTCCCTTGCCTTCTAAAATAATTAATAGGGCCTGGATATTGGGTTATTGCAAACCACTCAGGCACTATTTCTTGTATCATCATGAAATATGTATGCCAATCATTCTCAGAACTTTGCCCCCAACATACTAGCCCTTCCTTCCTTCATAGTGTTCTGTCAAACACTGATCTGCATAGAATGGATTACTTTCTTAGTAATCAGCTTAATTAGATTAAATTAAACTGTAGTAAAAGCAGAAACTTTACTATGCGTGTAAATCTAGACTATGTATTTGATTAGATCCTAGAATCAAGTGTTTTGCAAAGGCTGAATCTCTGTCTCTTTCTTATCTCCCACTGTTTCTGTCTGTCTCTTACTGCTTCTGTCTTTGTGTCTCCCTTAGGCTATAATTCTGTGTCTGTCTCTCTGTCTTTCTGTTTGTCTTTCTGCCTTTCAATATAGGGTAGTAAGATTCTTGCTCCTGTCAATTTTGACCTAAATTTCTTGTTCATTTTGAGGTAGATACAGGAATAGCTATCAAATCTGATGTAAAAGTGGGTTCTTTACTTCAGTAGGTTCTGTTGCCATTATAAATTACCTCCATCTTTTGGTTTGAGGTAGGGTCCCCTTTCTTGAAGGTTTTAAAGCAGACTCTAGACCCTTTGAGTGAATCCATATGTATGGGTCACACTTGAGGACCTAGAGGGTCACATGTGGCCTCAAAGCCACAGGTTCCCCATCCCTGGACTGGAAGACCACTTGTTGGGTGTTATAGTGAGGATTACCCTCTTTATAGTTTGGACTATGTGTTTACTTAGGTCCCGCCTAACTCTTAATTTCTCTGATTGTGTGATAAAAATGACTCAAGTCATCCAATTTTATTTTGCCTATTTATGAATAATAGTATTGACATGGCCAAAGATTTCACTAATTAGTGACTAATCTACTCATGTTGAACTAGTCTGTACTTAACTAGTCATTTTTAGAAAACAATCTTTTTTGCTGGAAACATGTACGAAACATTTCTGGCTTAAAGAACCTATCAAAACTTATGTTCCCCTATCATAGACTTTAAGAACCCAGTGCCCCCTCCAAGCCAGAGAGAGGCCTCAGAGAAGAATGTGTTTATTGCTGACTTTTTTTTTTTTACTATAAAGGAAACACTGGATTTGACAGAACATTCAATCCTTAAAGGTTCTATTCCAAAAAGATGCATACTAAGCATCTGTTAACATCATCAAAGATTCCTTGATAGTTGCAACCACAGAAAACTTTGTTCAGTGATCCATTGATTATCAATAACAATAGTAACATACCAGGCCTCGTGTTTGTATAAGATATTTGCTACTGTTGTGGAAGATGTCCTGTAAAGAATTCAAATGGTGGAGTGACTCTATAGATAATGAGATCTTGTAGCTACTCCTTGGTTGCATGCGACTGTGCTGATTGGACCAAGCTTCAGGATACTATAGGGTCTCCTGAGTGAGGTTCACAGCCTCTCAGAATAGGTTCACCTAACAACCCATGAAAATGACTATTGCTCAGGTTATGACATGCAGGGTAATATAGTGACTTAGTTCACCAGTACATACACATTTATACATAGAGATGAATATTGATCATTTATGAATGGTTTGTGGGAAATTATTGCATAAAATCAGAAGTTATGAATGTGTTGTGATTTGAACCATTGGAAAGAGTACTCACATTGATAATATTGCAGATTTGTTGAAATTTTGTTCCATGAATTACAAGTATTAGAATCAAGCTTAGGCATCATCTGGTCCAACCTTCTACTCAATTGATGCAAGAAGCTAAGCGAAAAGTAAGCAATTTCTTAGAATCTCGTCAATGCTTCTGGCTTCAGGAAAAGACTCAGCAAGTTGCATTTGACATTAAAAATGACTTTTCAAGGAAGTTGAAATGGAGAAAAAGCAGAGTAGCAAAGGTACTCTGAATTTTAAAGAAAAGATAAAAAACTCTGCTCCATTCAAAAGATGTTTTTCCTTTATATTATGTTAGGATGTACAGATATAGAGATTTAAAGAATGGAAAATAGAGAAGATGCTGCAGAATGGCTATAAATCAATTTATAATAACAGAACGCACTGAATCCTGCCAAACTGTTAATTCAGAATCAGGCAGGATCTTCTATGAGGAATTATGAAACACTGACAACTTCAGGGTCAGTGAAGACAAACATCATGACCAGATAGTACATTCATAGAGTCCAAGGGAACAGTATGGGGACTACCAGCAGATGTGTATCTAGGGCTATTTTTTTATCCTGAATACCGAGCATACTATACTTACGGTGGCATTGAAACTATCTTATAAAGGCAGTTTAATTAATTGTAAATAGACAGGCAAATTAAGTATATGACATGTGAAAAGTACTAGACTAGGTGCTGAAGATACAAAGACAAAAACAAAAGTCACTCACGAGGGGCTTATCTTTTATGAGGAATGATAGTGGAATGGGATGCAACATGTAAACAAATATGTACGATGCAAGGTGGTTTGAGGAGTAAAAGAACATTATAAACTGATGAGGGGAGGCTTCACAGAGGAGACAGAACCTGACCTGAACTTTAGTGGGATACATGGATTCTGAGAGACAAAGATGAGGAGCAAGTGCAGTCAAGATATGGGGGGTAGTTCTTTGTGAAGGCATGGAGACAGGAGACATAGTGTTGAATGTGGTGAATAGCTAGTAGTAGAGTTTGATGAGACTATGGAGTATATGAAAGGCAATAATATGGAAAAAAGACTGGGAAAGAAGATAGTAGTTAGATTGAGAAGGGCCTTCAGTGTTAGGATGAGGAGATTATGTCTTAGCCAAGAGGTTAAGCAAGAGAGTGGCATGGTATGATTCTTCGTTTTAGGATTAATTTGATGAAGGAAGCCACAGAAGCTAGGAAGCGGAGAGGTGAGCAGAAAGAACATTCCAGATGAGAGTGACAGAGGAAATGCATGAACTCAGGAGATGAATTGTCTTATGCAAAGAACATTAAGAAGGTCAGTATCACTGGATTGCTGAGTACATGGAGGAAAACAGTCTAAGGAGAGTGGAAAGATAGGAAAGGGCCAGGTAACTAAGGCTTTAAAAGCCGAACAGAAACCTTTTTATTTGAGTCTGGATGTAAAAGTCATCCACTGGAGTTTATTGAATAAAAGAATGACATGGATAGATATGTACTTTAGGAAGATCAAATTGACAACTGAGTAGAAGATGGATTAGAATGGTGAGAGGCTTGAAGCAAGGGGACAACAAGAAAAATAATTGCCATAGTCCAGACATGAGGTGATGACATCCCATCTACACCAGATTTGTGGGGGTGTCAGAGGGAGTTATGGAAGTTTATATACATGGAATATATTTGAAAGAGGTTTTGGCAACATATTATATATGTAGGGTGAGAGAGAATGAGGAGTCAAGAATGAAACCTAGATTGCAAGCCTGGGTGACTGGCAGGATGGTTGTGCCCTTGACAGCAACAGAGAAGTTAGGAAGAGAGAAGGGTTTGGAAGAAAATATAGTGAGTTCAGTTTTGGACATGTTGAGTTTAAAATATCTTTGGAACATTTGAGTTTTGTGAATAATCAAAGTTTGGGGATTGTCAGGGAAAGATGGATGATAAGATAAGGGGCCAAGGAACTTGAAAGTAGATGATAATTGGGGTGGCTAGGTGGTGCAGTGGATAGAGCACCGACCCTGGATTCAGGAGGACCTCAGTTCAAATCTGGCCTCAGACACATAACACTTACTAGCTGTGTGACCCTGGGCAAGTCACTTAACCCTATTGCCTAGCCCCCCAAAAAAGTGAATGATAATGTAACATTGGTTTTATTTACCAAGGGTTCAAGATGGGGAAGGGAGGAGAATGTGGCCAGTGCAGGGGTGATGGCCTAGGTAATGGCTCAATAGTTGATGGATTAGAAGCCATGATGAGCATGAAAAATAGAGTAGGAGATTGTAAAGGAGATGGGAAAATGGAATGAAAATACATTTTATTAGCTAAGGCAATTTCAGAGATCATGAAGAGGAAAGTGGTACATCTATAGGTGATAGCAAGATCAAGGGTATCACCATCTCTGTGTGTAGCTGAGTTGGAGTAGAAGAATAGGTCATGGGATAAATAAGTCAAGGAGATGGTAAATTGGGGTATTTGAGGGCATATCAAAATCTATGATGAGGTATGAGAACAGGAGTTGGGCTGCAGAAAAAGACTATGAACCAGTTGAAGAAGGGAGGAGAGTATTTTGTTGGTTGGTAGATAATAGCTACCAGACTCTTGACTGGTTAATACATACGGGTTGAATGAATCTGAAAAGATGAGAAGTTACTGATGATGGTAGAGGGAGAATCTGGAAGTGGCAATGGGAAACAAAGAGTTGACTAACATGATTAGTGAGTTGGGGAGTGTGTGTGAAACTACTTTCAGTTCTGGAAAGGGTGGTCAGGGATGCAATATTATCAAGAATATACAGGAGGAGATGATGTTTCATATAGTTAAATACTACAAGAAAGATAAGGACTGGGGAAAGGCTATTGTATTTATCAATTAAGAGGGTTTTTTTTTGTAAGCTTGGAAAGATCAATTTCAATTGAATGGTAAAGTCAAAAGTAATATGGCAATGAATTAGGAATTAGTGCATTTTTACTTTCCCCCTTGCTTGCAATTCTCTCCTTCCTTGCCTTAGCCTCCTGGCTTTCCAAGTCTTACATGAGGAGTGAGAGAAGAAATGGCTTGAGATGAAACAAAGTTTGTTACCTATGGAATAGGGAAAATGGCAAGGATATGGATTAAAGCATTTTTATAGACCTACTATGTATTTTATATACACCTACGATGTGCCAGAAACTATGCACTTTTAAGAAATATTATCTCATTTGATCCTCAGAACAACCTTGAGTAGTCAGTGATATTATTACCCTCATTTTATAGTTGAGGAAATGGAGGCAAACAAAAGTTAAGTTGATTTCTCCATGGTCACAGAGCTCGTAAATACCTGAGGCTGGATTTGAATTTGTCTTCCTGGATCCAGGTCCACTGCTCTGTTCACTATGCCAACTAGTATTCCAGATAGTACAATGGAAGGGGTGGGTAGATCTATGTGGGACAGTGCAAAATGGGGTTGTGTAGAAGGGGATGGGACAAAGAAGACTGTGGGGGATGGGGAAGGCAGTTTGCTTAGTAACAGCTTCAGGATCACTGGGACGGAGAAAGTAAGAGAGGATGTTAGTATACTAACCACTGAGGAATGAGTGTAGGCAGATTATAGTCCCCAGGGGCCTAGGCAACTGGTATGGACGTGTGGTGGCCTGAGAATGAGCAGATAACAGACAAGGTCTGAGCCTTCTCATGATGTAGAAGTCCCAGGCAGTTATTCATGAATCAATGACTTGGTAGAGTCTTCTCAGGGATCTAAGCAAAAGGTGTATAAGTAGAATAGGGTGGAGAGTGAGCCAGTAATGGAGAATGAATACTAAGACAGGGACTTCTTATGGTATCACCAAGCATTCCCCTTTTCCTCAGCTGCTAATGCCTTCCTTTCTGAGATTAGCAATCATTCCCTTTGTATTTAACTTCTATTTACCTAAATTCTAGACCTGTCTCCCTATTAGAATGTGTACTCCTTGTGGGCAGGGACTATTTTTAACCTTTCTATTCTTAGAGCTTATTAACACACATCAATTCCCTGATTAATTGATAGATGTAATTCTCCAAATCACTTAAAAGAGAAATTCAAATTAAAATGACTCTGACATTTCTCCTCAAACCCATCAAATTGGCAACCATGTCAAAAGACAAAAATGCTGATCTTTAATGAGGCTGTAGGAGGGCAGGTGCAGTAATACACTATTGGTACAGCTATGAATCGGTCTGATCATTCTGTAAAACAATGTGGAAATATCTTAGAAGACTCATTAAGCTGCACATATAAGGCTCCACAATGTAACTACTGGACACATATCTCCAGGAAGTCAAAGAGAAAGAGAAAGGTATATGTAAAAAAATATTTATAGCAGCAATTTTTGTAGTAATAAAGAGCTAGAAGCAAAGTGGGTGTATGCCATTGGGGAATGACTGAACAAATTGCGGTATATGAATATAATGGAATATTGTGACATAAGAAATGAGAAATATGAAGAATTCATAGAAACTCAGGGAGAGGTATAAGCTTATTCAGAGTGAAACTAGCAGAACAAAGAAAACCATGTACATAATGGCCATGGGGATGAAAACAACACTGAACAGTCTTAGAACTTCTATCAATGCAGTAGCCTATAGACTTCACAACATTAATGCCAAAACAAACCCTTTTTCTCTCAACAGAAAAGTAGAGGTGAATAGGAGCAAAATACATAGGTGGGTCATATACTGTCCTATTTGTGTATTTATTCTGTGCAACTATACCTCATTATTATGATGGAAGGTTCTGAAAAGGGCAACATTTAGAAATGACAGAAGTATGAAAAGCATTAGTAAAATATTACCTTTTCAAAGAAAACTCACAGTAGTTCAAGCAAACAACGATAGTGGCTTAAATTGTACTGGTGGTCATGTAAGTGGAGAAAAGGGGACAGATGCCAGAGATGGTATAGAGGGAGAATCGATAAAACTTGGCAAGTGATTGCATGTAGGAGTGAGAATGAGGGAAAAGTCAAATGTGACAATGATGTTTGGAACCTGAGTGAATGGGAAGATTAAACAATTACAGATATTCAAATCAATTTATCAAGCACTTATTAAGTGTTGTGGGTATGGTGCTTTATGCTAGTGATTATGATAAAAATTATATAGTCTTTGTTCTCAGGGAACTTAGAGCCTACTGAAGGAAAAGAGCATATACACAGATAAGTAAAAATCCCAAAACAGCAAAAAAGTAAATGCAAATTAATTTGAGGAATAATAGCATTAGCAATTGGGTAATTAGAAAATGCCTCATGGTGTAGGAGCCACTCCAGCTGGACCTTAAAGGCAACTACGAATGCCAAGAGGTGAAGGGGAAGAGAAGGCATATACATGAGAGCTAATGTATGAGTGTCTAGGAGGAGGAGACATGTAACACCATCAAATGTTGCAAGGTAGATAAGGACTGAGAAAAAGCCACTAGATTTACCAGGTAAATTGGCCATCTTAGGAAGATCAGTTTTAGTTGAATGGGAGGTTTAGAAATCAGACTATAAGAGGTTGAAAAATTAGTACATTTTCTTTTAAGTTAAAAAAAAGTTTTTATTGATTTTTTAAAAAAAAATCACTAGAATTACCTCCAGTATCCTCCTTTCCCTTCCCATAGAGCCATCTCATATAAAAAGAGTATTTTTAAAGATTTCCCCCCAGGGAAAAAAAGAAAAAGAAGGAAAATTATCCCAAACTAATCAATACATCAAAAAAATTAAGTCCAACGATACGTACAATGTACCACCCTCATAACCTCCCACAACTGCAAGAGCATGAGGTGAGAATGACTTTTCATCTATCTTCTTTCTAGACATGCTTATTCTTTATAATTTCGTAACAATTGCTCTTCTTGGTTGATTTGTTTGGTGACTCTTAGTGAACATAGGTGCAGTCATTGTGTATATTGGTTTCTTTGCTCTACTTATGTAACTCAGTAAATCTTTTCCTGTAAATCTTTCCATGCTTCTTTTTATTCATCAAATTCATAATTTTGCAAAGATCAGTAATATACTTTTACATTCACATACCACAATTTGTTTAGCCATTGCCCAACGGATGGGCATTTACTTGCTTCCATTTCTTTGCTTTTTCAAAAATGCTGCTACAAATATTTTGCTCTATATGAATGTTTCTTTGAGAACAGTGCCTAATAGTTTTGTCTGTGGGTCAAAAAAAACGGACATTTTAGTCACTTTGTTTCTGTAACTTCAAATTATTTTTCAAAATGACTGTAATGATTCACAATTCTATTAACGATGTGTAAATGTGACTATTTCCTTACAATCCCTTTAATATGGATTATTTACAACTATCATCATCTTTGGCAATTTCTTGATGGTGAGATGACAACAGCATTGTTCTGGTTTTCATTTATCTCATTATTAGTGATTTGGAACATTCTTATATATGGTTATTAACAGTTTGTAATTATTTTTTAACAATTATTTGTTCATATTCTTTGACCATTTATATATGGGGACGATGGGAGAAAAGGGAGAACATGATGACTATAACAATGTAAATAGAATGAACAACTATATATGTATATATATACACATATGTACGTACATACATGCATATACACATACATACACTCTCTCTCTCTCTTTATACATATATATATACATATATGTACATATATACATATATAAGTAATAGAGAGACAGAGAGAGTATGGGATGTTCAGGGAAGACTAGCACTTCTGGTGTGAGGGCTTGCTGAGCCCTTTTCAGGGCTTCTCAGCCACCTTTGGTGTCCACTTTCACCTATCTTTCACCTGTGGATCCGAGAAGCTGAGCTGCAGCATGCACAGCATCCACACCCCAATAAAAATATGTTGGGTGATAGGCTGAACCAACCTGAGGTTAACAAACAGGCCTCAGACCCATCAGTGAATTAGGGAGATGTCTATGCCACATATGTGAAGACTTTTTCTGGTGGAATGGGCTGATGAAAACAATTTGTTCCAATGACAATGAAGGTGTCCGAGGCTGACAATGTGGAGCACTTAGAGCTTGCTTAGACATTGCTGATACCAAGGTCATCTGCTGCATGCTGGGTCATAGGCAGTTATTCTGATTTTTGTTTTGTTACTGGACTTGGATGACTCTGGAAGACTGATGACTTTGTGTAACTCTGCCTCACTTAAATCTAATTCAAACATGAATCAAGACATCATTCATGATGTCATTGATCCTCTTTGAAATGAAGGACAAACAGCATACATACATACATACATACACACATATGTGCCTATATATGGAAAAGCCATTCCATAATATATGTGTTCAAATAACATGAACAAATACTTGATATATAGATCTCTATATATACACATATGCATATATATTTATATACACAGAAATATTTGTCAAATCTATCTGCCTATCTGTCTATCTATCTCTCTATCTATCTATCTAACATGAAAAGGAGTCAAATCCTCCTCTGACCAAAATTTGTGCCCACTATCTCCTGCTAGGCATAGCATGTCCCCTGGGGGAAGACAGGAAAGGGCCAAGATGGGTGTCTTCCTTCTACCCTAGAACAACGACTTACATCTGTGTCAGAAGAGGGTGACTTCCACTTCCTACTACCAGCCAAGTCTCATAACCAGGATGTAAAGAACCTCTGGTGCAAAGAGAAGCAACCTTCCCTTTGGCCTCAGGCCTTCCATCTCTTCCTGTATCTATCCCTTGAGGAAACAAGGAAAGAGTTGTTGGGGAAAAGGAAAACACCCCACCGGGCCTCAGCACAGGCCAGACATCACCACTACGACCCCCAGCTCAGCACCAGGTAAGCTGTCAGGTCCACATGACTGCCAGCAGCACCAGTCACCCACTCCCACCTCATCAGCACAACACCAGACATGAAAGTCCCCCGGGGGCCTCAGAGCAACATCAGCACAACATCAGATAAACAGCCAGGGCCTGCAGCCACTGGCACAAGAAGCCTGAGACAGTTCCCCTTCTACTCTGGGTGCAAAGCTCAAATTTAAAAGAAAGGGAAAAGACCAAAAAAAAGGATAAGCAAAAAAACAACAAAAAAAGAATCTGATCGTAGAAAGTTATTATAATGACAGGGAAGACAAGACACAAACTCAGAAGAAGACAACAATATCAAAACACCTAGGGGCAAAACACCAAAGAAAAATGGGAAGTGGACTCAAGCCCAGAAAGAACTCATGGAAGAGCTCAAAAAAGAGCTAAAATCATATAAGAGAGGTAGAAGAAAAAAATAGGAAAAGAAATGAGAGAGATGCAAGAGAATTATGAAAAAAAACTGAACAGCTAGGAAAACTGCTTAAAAAGTAGACTTGGCCAAATGGAAAAGGAGATACAAAAATCCACTGAAGGAAACAACTCCTTAAAGAATACAATTGGCCAAATGGAAAAGAAAGTACAAAAGCTAATTCAAGAAAACAATACCTCAAAAGTTAGAATTGAGCAAGTGGAATCTAATGATTCTATGAGACATCATAAATCAATCAAATAAATTTAAAACAATGAAAAAACAATGGAAGAAAACATAAAATACCTCATGGGAAAAACAACTGACCTGGAAAATAGATCTAGGAGGGACAGTATCAGAATCATTGGACACCTGAAAGCCATAATCAAAAAGAGGACCTGAACAGCATCTTTCAAGAAATTATCAAGGAAAACTACCCTGATATCCTGGAATCAGAGGGCAAAATAAGCATTGAAAGAATCCGCTGATCACCTCAGGAAAGAGGTCCCAAAAGAAAAGCTCCAAGTAATATTATAGCCAAATTTCAGAACTATCAGGTCAAGGAAAAAAATACTACTAGTGACCAGAAAGAAACAATTCAAATATTGGGGAATCACAATCAAGATTACAAAGGACTTAGTAGCTGCAACGTCAAAGGATCAGAGGTCATGGCACATGATATTCTGGAAAGCAGAGGAGCTAGGACTATAACCATCACCCACAAATGTATCACCTTCACATTCTAGAATTCCAAAAATCCCCTTACCCAATCACAATCTATTGCCTTTTCAATTCTCCCTCTGCCTTTCCTTATAAAATCTTACTTTTTTGTTCTGCCCCACTGGCCATTCCCTAGTCTTTTCTCCATATTGACTCCTTGGTGAACCAATTTTATTCTATATTCTCCTCCTCTCTTGAATCCCTAGGCCCCTTTCATTTCTCCAATTATACCCTGCCAAATCTCATCCTTAGATCACTTACACTATTATCTATCTTTGCTCTTACAAATAGGCTACTGAACAAAGGTGGAGAAAATCATGCAACCATTCTGACTGGGTCCACTACAAATTTATGTTATGCAACCTAGGTCTTGATTGTTGTTAGGCAATCCTTCTATGCCTGCCTTATCAACTCACTGTCCTACTCTCTACAAAACCTCTTCCAAACCTTTTCATCTCTCCTCAAACATTATAAAGCTGCCTCTCTCCCCATCTTCAGCTGAGAAATTTGCCTGATATTTTATGGAAAAAAAATGAGGCCATTCTCTATGTGCTCTCTCTACTCCCATATTCTTCATCTCAAATAACTCATATGCCTTCTGCCAACATCTCCTTCACCTCTATCTCATATGATTAAATTACTTACTCCTTACCAAGCCTAACCTTTCTACCCATTCAATTGCTTCCATCCCATCACATCCCATCTCTGCCAAAATATTGCCCCTCTCTCATCCCCATTCTTTCACTTATTTTCAATCCCTCGCTGTCTACTGTATCTTTATCTATTATCTACAAACAAGCCCATGTCTCCCCTATCCTGAAAAAAAACCCCTCACTTGATCTTTCCAGAGAGAGAGCCCAGGTTGAGGGGAGGTTGATTAAAGGAGCAAGGTCCTAGAGAAAATGAGATGAAATAAAAAGCAAAAGTACAAAGGGTTTTCTTTTTAGAAATTCTGAGCCTGGAGTAAAGGAAAAGAAAACAGGATTTAATACTGAGGGACTTGAGGGTAGAATTGAAGAGAAGAGGAAGCTCATGATGTATGACTTCAAATTTCTTGGTAAATTTTAAGACAAAATTATCTGCTAAGTGTGACCAGAGCATGGAAAGTGTAGGTTGCTTGAGGAGAGAAGTGTAGATTTCGAACAGATAATGTAGAGATTGCCAAAGGGAATCTATTAGGGAAGAATAAATAGATTACTTTGTAGGAATGAGAATCCAGTTGAGTCAGCAGGTTTGCCTAATTTCCTCCACTGGTGTTCAGAAGCATAAAGTTGGGAGCAGAGTAGGAACATGATAAAGGTCATTCATGTTTGGAATTTAGAAAGAGATGAGTAGCAAAAAATCAAACCAATCAGATTTGAATGTATAGGAAAAGTAGAGTTGAATTGGTCTGCTATAGTACCAAGATTTCCAAGAGAGGAAAGTGAAACCAGAGCAGAGGTGATGGCTTGCAAAAGCAGAGAGGAGAGTAGTGAGTGAAGTTTGTGGTGAAGATAAAGAATAGGTTCAGGAGTAGTAGAAAAAAAGGGAAATAGGAAAGATATAAGGTTATAGTCAGATAGTGGAATTACAGATTGTTGATCATTTGAGTGGAACAATTATGGTTAATGAGGACATAAGAGGACAACCAGTCCTATTTGTGGTTTAGGTAAAGTTCATAGAAGTTGAAGAAATTCATGAACCAGGAGACCAAGGTGTTTTAGGAAGCATTAACTTGTAGAGTTAAGTCTCCAGGTAACATGAAAGTAGTTGGGATAGAAAGGACTGTGAGTCATATACTAAACATTTTTTTTAAAAGAGGAAGAATTTCTTGGGGAGATTATATAACTGCCACTATAATTTATTTAAGATGATATGCAGGATGAAGTGAATCTGCTCTTGAAGGAGGAGACATTGTTGGGTGAAGATGGTGGTGGGGGAGAATCCGGAAGTACCAATGAGGAACAAGAAGTGTGTCCACATTTCCATCTGGTCCCATAAGTCATGGATGCAACCAGTTGGGAAGAGGGTAACCAGGAAGTCAGAGTCTTCTGCTGGAAGTCAAGTTTCCATGATTGTAAGAAAATTGAGGGAGTGAGAGAGGAGTAGATCTAATAGGAAGATGAGTTTGTTAATAATACAGCAGAGTTCCAGAAGACACAATTGAAGGAGAAGGCAGAGTTGGATAAGGACTTCAGGTGGAAACAGGGGAAGAGAAATTTTGCCTAGGCAGCCTTGGACTCTGAATCACAGTCTGAATAATCCAATCAAGCAAACCATCAATCAGTCACAAACATTTATTAATATCTGCTATGTATCAGGAAATATGCTGGGTGCTAGAGATACAAAAACAAAAATGTCCATGCCCACAATGAGCTAAGTTTCTATGAGAGGAAAAAATAGATATACAGACAAGCAAATATATGTATATTTTTATTGTTGTTATTGTGCTGACAGAAATAGGGAAGTTAGGAAGAGATAACACATGTAAAATGCTTTGCAAATCCTAAAATGTTATATAAACGCTAGCTGTTTTGTCTGTGTGTATATACACCTACTTACACACACATATACATACATATACACATATTCCTATCCCATCCCCTAAATGTAGTAGCATTCTAAGACTTTATTTTAGACCCTCTTCTTTTCTCTCTCTAGACCCTCTCTTTTAGTGATTTCTTTAGCTTTTGTGGATTCAATTACCATTTGTATATAGATGACTGACAAATCTATTTTTATCCCATGTATAATATGGACATATCTGTAGTGTATGTATATATATATATATGCACATGTATATGTATACATCTGTGTACATGTACTATATATATATTATATATATGCATATATTTGGAGAGAAGAGGGAGAGAAACACAGAGACACACACAGAGACAGAGAGATACAGAGAGACAAAGAGAGACAGAGAGAAGTTGATAGGGACTGAATCTGTGATTGTATTAGTATAAGGGACTCCTAAGTGAGTAAATTCCCTCTACCAATATGGACTAGCACTTTCTCTTCAACTTCTAGTCTTAGAGATTCAGTATACTCACATATACAGTATAATTGAGATTATATAAATTGGGCAATCATCTGCATAGAGATGATAGCTGAATCTCCAGTGTTGCTTGGAGTTGATGGATGTTTTCTCCTCACCAACTGCCCATCTCAGATTGACTTGGATTCCTGTCCCCATTCCCAACTCAACTCCATCTCCAATAGAATCTTGAGGAATAACAAGAGTTGAATGTGGGGAAATTGTGACCTTAGTGCATGCTATAGATTTTCCTTCTGTCCCCTTTAAAATTGAAAATGTAATGTAAAAATCTATCAAAGGCAGACAATGATGCTATTTTCAAACCCACAGCCTTTGTTTTGATATTGAACACTTACAGTCACTAGCTATTTAGCTACAAGCTCCAAATGGGAAGGAAAGCTTGGGGAATTTGCTTGCAGTCATGCCTCAAAACATTCTTCTTCCACCCCCCTTCCGCCTACCAGTCCAGCTCCCCCTCCAAGTAATGGGCTATTTGAGCATATCAATGTATTTCAATGCATATTGAACAAAAGGTATCATTAAATGTGATTGAAAATCAAACAACTATTTCATTAATGGACCTATTATCAGAAAACACAGTGGCATTCAAATACCGGCATGCTGTTACTATAGATACTCTGCTTCTCACAGTCCTCACACAGTTCTGAGGGTTTGGTACAGCTGTTAACATCCTTTGATAGACATAATGATCCCAGGTATGCTAGATGATCTTTATTTTAATGCTTTGAATTGATGAAAATGTTGTAAATGCAAATTGCAGAGGAAAAAAAAAGTATAATTCATCTCATCCTAACAGTAATATTATTGCTTTAAAAAAAATCCACAAAATTGACTGGTCCTTTTTCATTTTCTGGTTCACATAGGTAGAGTTACTTTCATCTGGAACAAGCTTCATGGGGATGCTGTCACTCAGATCCATCAAGAATAGCAAGAGGCACAACCTTTTAAAATGGACACTCCCCCCCACCCCCCGTGCCTTGCCAATAGCAGGTTTGCTTTAGAAGTGGTCATTAGGAAACACACTCCAAATGAGTCTGAATTAGAAAATAAAAAAAAATGGTCAAGAAAAAATAAGAATCTGAAGCTCCATGGAGCTAGCCTGATGGAAAATGTTTATAGATAAAATTACTTTAAAACATTCACTTTTTTTAACCCTCACAACATAAACCAGCCAGGTCTGAAGGTGCTGATTCAATGCAATAGACATTTATTTAATATCTACCTACTGTGTGCCAGGCACTATAGTAAGTACTAGGAATACAAAGATATAGCAAGTTATTCAAACTAGTGAAGAATATTGAAGAAAACAACAAAATTGTTCCTCTCTTTCCTAGTCTTACCAAATGTGCCTTTGACTAAATTATAGTGTTTGGACATAAACTTTCTGAATATTTGTTTTAATGACACCCAGTGCTATGGTTACATTAACTTGACAAACAGACATGGAAATCCAAAGAGAAAGTACAAGCCAACAACTGATATTCCTTTTTTTTTTTTTTTGTAGTGCCTCACAGTTTACAAAGTGCTTCATCATAATGATGCTCTTAGCTACTTAATTATTATCCTCAGCTTTCAGATCAATTCTTAAACATTATAAAGCACCTACTATGTACCAAGTACTACAGAAATTTCTAGAAATATAAGAATGACAAAATCTGTACTTTGAAGAAGCATACTTTTCAAACTAGGGCTAAGAGATGTTGAGTTTTTTCTTTTTTATTTATTTTTAGTTTTCAACATTTGCTTTTTTAAGATTTTGAATTCCAAAATTACTCTACCTCCTTCCCCTCCCCAAGATGGCATGCAATCTGATATAGGCTATACACGTACAAATAGATACTCTTTATACATATAAAGTATCTCTATTCTCCAAGATGATGATGATGATGATGATGATGATGATACTGATGGTGAAAAGTTGAATTGAATTGAGCAGAGATTTTTTAACTCTTCTCTCAAATTATCAGCAGATGAACACAGGAGATAAAGCCAAGTGAGTTTTCATGATAATGAACAAAAGATAAAGAACTCTGGTTACATTATTCCTGACCACTAGGAAATAATGAGTATGAAGCTGGCTATCTCTTGAAAGAAGGAAGAAAAGTAGAATCAGGGGAAAGATTTTTTACAATGACGATAATCATGTAAAGGAAAGTAACTTTAAAGATTTAAGAATGTGCATCAATGCAATGACCAATCACAACTCTAGAATACATGTGATGGATCAGTCTTCCCACCCCTAAACACAACTTAGAGGAGCAGATTGAGGCATGTGTTTTCATTTATGGCCAATGTATCGATTTATTTTGTTTGACTATATTTGTTAAAAGTAAAAAAGAATATTTTTGGGCGAAGATGAGGTTTCTTGGGGAAGGAGTGGATTTGAAATGATAACAATGGGAAAAAATAAGAAAAGTTAAAGAGTATCATAGAAACATTCGAAAATACACTAAAGAAAGTATAATGAAGATGAGAATGGACATAGACAAACAGGGCAGTATTGGTGTCCTGTTGTGTTAAGTTGAATATATAAATTAATATAAGCTAAATATAACAATAGGTATTTGTAGTTTCCTATATATTTATGTTTATGAAAGGGTCATAGAGCATGCTTGGATTTATCGTTCCTGCTGGCTTAAGTGTATGCCAAAATGTTCTCTGCCTGCTCCAGTCCACTGTGTGGAAGATTGGGAAAGCCTACTTCTGCTTACACATTTTAAGAGCATGAATAATTCTTTAATTAACTGCTGAGCCATAAGTTCTGATGAATCAGGGGAAATTTAAAAAGGAGACAGCTTACAGCTGAGCTCCTTTGACTATAGAGCTTCAGGTGATAAGTTTTGATGCTAGTGAATGGTGGGAAGGGCAGGATCCTTCTTGAAGCAATTGTAATGATGATTCTATCAATGTGGTAGCCAGTCCAAGAGGACTGAGGTGAAATTGAACTCAAAGGACTCCTGCCTGTCTTTTCCCTTTTGTGTTTACTCTTTCATGATCTTGACTAAGGATTACCTGGAGAGGGAGGTGTCTTGAATACCTTTTGAGTTTGGGAGGTCTGAGTGGTATCAGAGACTGACAGAAGCAGAAGCATCAGAAGTGGAGAGGCACCACCAGAAAGAAGATGGAGCTGGGCTTTTTGATTGGACACTGCCCACTGCCAAGGTGATATGTGAATCAATGAATTAGTAGTATTGTACAATTTCTATCTGTTCTGATAAGCAAAATATTAGCCTTCAAAGTGATTGGAACCATTTTTACTGAATACTGTTCTAATGATTCTGTTAATGTAAGTTGTGATTTTTCTATGGTGAACATTTTTCTCTGTGTAGGAATAAACTACCTGTCCCATAACCAATTCATATTTTACACTGAACATTTCTTTTGCTTTCTTTCAGGAAACCTCTTAGACTTTTGAGATATGCTTTACTATAATTAGAAATATTTCCCACCAAATTCTAAGGGGGAGTTATTATGGGGTCAAGGAATGTGAGAAAAGGAGAGTGCCAATCCCCTAAATTAGAAGTCTGGCTTCTCCAATAAGTCATAATAACCAGGTACGGAATAGACAGTAGTGTAGGTCAGCAGTTCCTTTGAATCCAGCCAAAATGGTGCCTCTGTGTTAGATACACACAGAAAACAACAAAATAAAACAGGAACAAATGTATTTTCATGCTACAAAATTTTGTAATTATTGGTTTAGGGTGGTTCTACTCCCTCTCTAAGGCCCTGAAGTGGGCAGTCAGATGGGCCTGCCAAGTGATGCTGGACTTTTTTTTTAATTTCTGAAAGCATTTGAACTTTGGAGGAAACCAACACTGAGGATAACAACAATGCTAGTCAAGAGAGAGGAAGTCAAGAACATGCAAGCCCCTCAGGAACCTGTGCTGATCTAGCACTGAGTTACTGAAACTTCTGAAGAGAATAAAGCCCTGAACCGAAGGTCAAAGACCTGGCTTCAGGTCCTGGATCCTCATTTTAATAGCTGTGTAACCTTGGGAAAAGCAGTATGCCTTCTCCAGCTTCAGTTTCTTCATTTCTAAAATGAGAATGATGATATTTACATGACAGCTGCCATGTCTCAAGGATTAAGTAAAATAATCATTATCAAATGCTTTGCAAATCTCAGAGCTGAATCAGGCCACAATATACTGTTACAGCTTATCTCATATGAAAGGTACTTTACAAACCATAAAAACTATATAATTATGAGGTAGTATTATTACTTCCTTTCATATATTCTATCTAAAAGCCAAAAGTATTTGCTTTCTGGTTTTGCCCAGTCCTCTCTCATCTCCTTCCTTCATGCTCTCCTTAAAGCCTGGTTTTTATATACTCCTGTCACTCCACAAGCCACTCTCACACTTCACCTCCCATCTCCACCTGTTGAAGTCCTTTTCTTCTTCCTAAGCCTAACTAAGATTCCACCTTTCCCATGAAATTTTGCTTGCCCCTTGGACTTGCCCTTCCTCTCAGATGCCTCCACTAAGATTAATCTCTCCATCTTCAAATGCCTCAAAATATTCCTTCCAGAAAATCATCATACTTTACCTGGACTTCTCCTTTGAATTTATCATACTCTATACTTGTATCAACATTATTTGTATAAGTGCCTTTTCCTCCGTTAGCTGGCAAGTTATTTGAGAGTAGGAACTGAGTTGTACCTATCTTTGTATCCCGAGATATAAAGTTACATGCATTGAATGCATGGAAATGGGCAAAGGATTTCATTTTTTTTCCAGGAGAGTGTATTTCCAATATGGAAAAAAAAACTTCATCAAACCATGTGATTTAATAAATAAGTCCTAAGGAGTTTCTTCAGGCTCATCATAGTTTAGTGATTTGTCAGAGTCAACAACTTTATCTAGTATAGTACTTTCCAAACTGTCTTATCTCTGGAGTTCTACCCCTTTCATTTATTACATATCCCATATTATATGGTGTCACTTCTTAGAATTTTGTAACTATTAGCAATATTCTTTCTCACTTAGAGAAATGTAAGTGAATCAATATTACTAGCTCCAGTATATAAACTTACATACCCACATTTATACATAATTCTATTGGGGTGTAGGGTGTAGTCAGAGAAGACTAGTACCTCTGGTGTGAGGACTGCTGAGCCTTTTTTAGGGTTGCTTTCCACTTTTTGTGTCTACCAGAGTTACCTAACTCTCTGTCACCTGTGGCTCCAAGAAACTGTAGCATGTGCAGTGGTCGCACACCAGTAAACCATTTTGGAAACAGGTTAAATCAGGTTGAGGGTAATCAAAGAGTCTCCAGCTCTTTGGTGAGTTGGGGGGTGTCTGCCCCAAGCATGTGAAGACTTCCCCTGGTGGAATAGGCAGATGAGAACAATTTGTTCCAATGGCCATGAAGCAGGTACTGTGGAACACTTAGAATTTAAGTTGGACATCAAAGACACCAAGAACACCCACAACATCTCAAGCCATCACCAGTCATCTTAATTCTGCCCTGGCACTGGACTGTGATGGCTCTGGAAAAGAGAGTGAGGTCAATGACTTTGTACAACTCTGCCTCATTTAAGTCCAACTTATACATGAATCAAAAGACATCATCCGTATCATTTTTACCATTTCTGCTTATCTCAAAGTCCTGTGGTGACAGGCAAGTGATGAAACAGCAGATGCAGATACACTAGGAGCTGTAGTCACAACCCAGTCAACATAGGAGGCCCAGGCCATAGGGTTGTCTTCCCATTAGAAGCAGTAGTGGGAACAGCAACCTCTTGGGTGTCTGAGCAGTGTTCCTCCTGGTGCGAGGAAGGGGCTAGAAAAGGTGCCCTAAAATTGTCTACTTACCCAATCCTGGCCTGTTTACTGCAACACATGGGGGATCTCACTGTGGTCAAAATACACATGCAAAAAATGTACAAAAACTTCTGCAAAGATGATTCCACTCACCAATGGTACATGGAATGTGAGCACACTTATGAACAACACAAAATCCAGTAGAAGTAAAAGATGACAGTTCTTGTTGCGAGAGAACTCAGCAGGTATCACATGCAAATAGCAGCCGTGGGTGAAACAGGGCTGACAAATGAAGGCCAACTTACTGAAGTTGGAGCTGGATACACATTCTTCTGGAGTGGCCACAAAGAAGGGAAGTGCTGTGAAGGTGGTGTAGATTTTGGAATCAAATGTAATCTAGTCAACAAACTTGTATGCCTACCAAAAGGAGTGAACAACAGGTTAGTGATAATGTGATTACCACTTTTAGGAAAATGTCATTTCACCATCATTAGTGCATATGCTCCCATTATGACGAAGCCTGATGAGGTCAAAGAAAAATTTTATGAAGACCTGAAGATGCTCATCATCAATGTGCCAAAAGAGAACAAGCTTATAATTCTGGGTAGCTTTAATGCTAGAGTAGGTACAGACTGCCAGACAAGGCAGGGAATCCTTGGGAGGAATGGAGTTGGAAACAGCAACAACAATGGTCACTTACTACTGAAGACATGTGCAACACATGACCTTCTCATTACCAACACTGTCTTCTGTTTACCTAACTGTAATAAAATGTCATGGATACACTCTCATAACAAACTTTGGCATTTAATAGACTATGTCATTGTAGGAAGAGACAGACAGGATATGAGAGTGGACAGAGACAATGAGTGATGCAGAATGCTGGAATGATCGCAGACTTATCCTCTCCAAGCTAAATATTTGCATTCAACAAAAGTAGTGGTCCCAAGGCAAGATGACTACTAGAAGACTTAATGTCAAAAGATTAGAGCACTTCTACGAGAGGGAACAGTTTGTTGCTGACATGGAGGGAAAATTGAGCTAACACATAGTTGGCAACAGTAAAGGAGCAGAAAAGGAGAGGGCAGCTTTCAGGGATTTGGTATACAGCACTGCATTTGCTCATCTGGGTCAGAACATTCACAAACATCAATATTGGCTTGATAAAAATGACTGGGAAATTCACAAGCAGCAAAATGAAAAACAAGAGCTCCACAGGATTTACCAGCGGGATAATTCATCCATCTCTAAGAAGACAGCACTTAATTCCATGAAAAGTAAAGTGCAAGTGAAGCTTAGAGAGATGCAGGATTCATGGCTCAATAAGAAGGCAGATGAAATTCAGTTTTACACAAATTGTAACAATCCAAAGTGCTTTTTTGATACCCTAGAGGCTATTTATCGGCCAAAAACCTATGCTGCATCTCTACTCATAGCTGATGAAACCACATTGATTAGTGATAAGGACAGGATCCTGGAGAGATGGGCTTAACACTTCCATAGTGTTCTTCACAAAGTATCATGAATCAATGCTGAAGCAACTGACCATTTACCTCAGGTTGAAGTCAATCCCTTTCTAGTCAAATTTCCAACTGAAGAAGAGGTTTTGAATGTTATTAAGCTACTTTCCCATGGCACCTGGTGCTGATTCTGTTCCAGCTGAAATTTACAAGGTGAGTGGTCCATTGCCTATACACAAGTTGACTAAATTTTTCCGGGTTATATGGCAACAAGAAGTTATCCTCCACAAGTTCAAGGATGCCTCCATTGTCCATCTCTATAAAGGTTAAGGAAATAGATTGTCCTGTGATACTGACAAGGGGTCTCTCTCTTAGTCATTGCTGGCAATATTCTTGCCAGAGTCCTTAATAAGCTCATCCTTCACTTGGAAGACGGTTACTACCTGAGAGCCAGTATGGCTTCAGAAAGGGCTGAAGAATGGTTGATGTGGTATTTGCTGCCTGACAACTCCAGGAGAAATACTAGGAGCAGAACAGAGGTCTGTACACAATATTTGTAGATCTGACCAAGGCCTTTGATACCATCAGTTGTGAGGGCTTATGGAAAATAATGTCAAGATTTGGTTGCCCAGAGCTCATCAATATTGTACATCAGTTTCATGACAGCATGCTTGCCTGGGTTCTGGATAATGGACAATGCTCTCACATTTTCCCAGTCACCAGTAGAATGAAACAAGGTTGTGTGCTTGCTCCCATGGTTTTTGGGAAGATTTTTTCAGCAATGTTTTCAGATGCCTTCAATGAGGATGAAGACGGCATGAAGGTCAGTTATTGCAATGATGGTAAATTATTTAACTTTTAAAAGGCTACAAGCTAAGACCAAAGTGGAGGGAGTGTTGGTGCATGATTTTTTGTTTGCAGATGATTGTGCACTCAATATAGCCTCTGAAACTGAGATGCAACAAAAGTATGGATCAATTTTCTGCTGCTTGTGCTAATTTTGGCCTTACCATTAACATTAAGAAAGCACAGGTGCTCCACCAGCCAGCACCACACCATCCATATGAAGAACCATCAGTTACAGGAAATGGAGAAATTATGAATACTGTGGATAAGTTCACTTACCTTAGCACTATATTTTCCAGGGATGTATACATTGATAATGAGATTGACGTACACACACATTGCCAGAACTAGTTCAGTATTTGGAAGGCTCCATAGGAAAGTATGGTAGAGACGAAGTTTTAGATTGACTACCAAACTGAAGGTCCACAGAGCATTGTGCTGACCTCATTGTCATATGCCTGTGAAACCGGGGCAACATACTAGCACCTTGCCAGGAAACTGAATTGCTTCCATTTGAATTGTCTTAGGAAGATTCTGAAGATCATCAGGTAAGATAAGGTACCAGACACTGAGGTCCTTTCTTGAACTAAACTGCCAAGCATTCAAACTACTGCAGGAAGCACAAGTGTGATGGGTTGGCCACGTTGTTTGAGTACCATAGGCTTACATAAAACCAAACCAAACCAAACCAAAAAAAACTATTTTAGGGAGAATTAACACAAGGCAAGTGCTCACACAAGGCAAGTGTTCACGTGGTGGTAAGAAGAAGCAACTGTCCACTGCTCAGATTCCTATAATCTAGCCACTGCTTAGATTCTTATAATCTAGTCAATAGCTTACTAATGTTCAGACTCCTTAAGAGTCTGCCCAATATGACAGATGTTCTAATAAACCTTGTCTTTGACCGAAAAAAAAGAAGCAACACAAGGACACTCTCAAGGTCTCTCTAAAGAACTTAAGAATTGACTGCATGACATGGGAGACACTGGCACAGGACTGCCCAGCATGGTGTACCCTCATCAGAGAAGGTGCTGTATTCTATGAGCAATACAGAATTGAAATAGCTCAAAGGAAACACAGGATATGCAAATTTAGAGAATCCACCACAAGTGTTCACATGGACTATTTGTGCCCAACCTGTCATAGAGTCTTCTGAACTCATATTGGTCTGATCAGCCACAGTTGGACACACTGTAACTTGACTCTAAAATAGCAATGTCATTTTGATCCTCTTTGAGAATGAAGGACAACCATCAACCAATATAGTTCTATTAATAAGTAAAGTCATTCTTTCTTCTTAGGACCTCTATGTACTGGGAATTCATTCTCCCTCCCATATAGAATCTAAGTGGTCTATTTATAGAATTCCAAGAGTGGGAAAAAATACAAAAGTATCTCTAGAAGTGGAGGAGTGTGAAGGGAATGAGCATTTATATTGCACCTACTATATGCCAAACACTGTGCTACATGCTTTATAAATCTGTATTATTTGATCCTCACAACAATTCTGTGAGGTAGGCGCTATTATTTTCCCTATTTTATAGTCAAGGAAACTGAGGCAAACAAAGCATAAGTGACTTGCCCAGGGGTCACTTAGTTTGTGAATGTCTGAGGTATAAGTTGCTATCAGTTCTTCCTGATTTCAGGCCAAGCACTCTACCCACTGTTCCACCAGCTGATTCTAGAAGGATTTTTATTACTTACTTGAGAGAACAACCTTAAGTTGTTGGTAACTTACATATAATCAATAAATTACCGGTAAGAGTTAAATGACTTTTGTTTTCATGCCTAAAATCAGTTAAGAAGATTCTTTCCCCAATCACTTTATAGATAAGTGCCCATTTGGACTCAAATGCTCCCATAGCACCTTGTGTCAACAATATATTTCTCTATATCCCCCTTCTTAGCTAACTTTGGAAAAATCAGGTAACATTCTAATCTCATATTCTTATTATTTAGCATACTGTAGATCTGGGCTAGAAGTAGCAGATAACACTCTGCTCCACAGGAATCACCATTCTGGTACCCTGGAAAAGGCAAGGTATTTTTAGGATACATCAGAGATAGAACTTTTCCTATCAAAAAGGGAACAGTAGACAGCTATTTTTGAAGAACCTCGACCTGGGGAACTGCCAGCACCATCACCCCAATCCAGATGCAGATTTGGAAGCCCATGGCTTCTCATTCCTATCTCCAGATGACTATAAAATGTTCGCTAATGTAACCTATGTTCCAAATCTAGAGTATTTTCATAAGAATCTTGTTGATGGAGAAAATAATGATGATGTTGGGTAGAGGTCTATGCCTCTCTTAATTGAATTGTCCAAAATTGCATTAGCTTTTTTGTCCGCCCTATCATACTGTTGACTGTTGACTTATATTGAACTTGAGGTCCATGTTGTTCAGTTATTTTTAGTCATGTCTGAATCTTTGTGACCCCATTAGGGTTTTCTTGATAAAGATATTAGAGTGATCTATCATTTCCTTCTCTAGATCCTTTTATAGATGAGGAAACTGAGGCAAACAGGATTGAGAAACTCACTCAGTATCATACAGCTGTTAAGTGTCTGAGACCAGATTTGAACTCAGGAAGATGAGCCTTCCTGACTCTAGGCCCAACACTATATCCATTGCACCAGTAGATGAGTTGTTGTCTAGACATACCTCCACATTGTATCTTAAAGTTCATTTTTATTTTATTTTATTTTAATTTAAAATTTTTTGAGGAGAGAAAGGAAGAAGTGCAGAATGTTTGTTTTTAGTCATTGAAGTGTGAAGTACCTCTCCAATGGTTTTGAGGTATTCCTGCCTGTTTAGTGCCACCTGAAATAAGGTTTCCACTAAAAATGATAAATGTTGAAGAAGAAGCAGGAAAATTGGAACACTAATGAATTGTCAGTGGAGTTGTGAACTGATCTAACCATTCTGAGGAATAATTTGGAACTATGCTAAAATAAATATAAAATAAAATAAAACTGTGCATACCCTTTGATCCAGCAATACCATTACTATGTCTGTATCCCAAAGAAATCATAAGGGAAAAGGACCCACATGTACAAAGATATTTATAGCAGCTCTTTTTGTGGCAGCAAGACATTGGAAATTGAGAGGGTGTGCATAAACTGGGGAAGGGCTGAACAAGTTGTGGTGTATGAATGTAATGGAATACTATTGTTCCATAAGAAATGATGAGTAGCAGATTTTAGAAAAACCTGGAAAGACTTATATGAACTGATGCTGAGTGAAGTGAACAGAACCAGGAGAACATTGTAACAGCAACATTGTGCAATGGCCAACTTTGATAGACATAACTCTTCTTAGCATGCAATGATCTAAGACAATTCCAAAAGACTCATGATGGAAAGTGCTGTCCACATCCACAGAAAGAACTATAGAGTCTGAATGCATATCGAAACATACTATTTTCTTTCTTTTTTTGTTTTGTTTTTTTCTTTATTAATTGCTTTTTCATTTTGTTCTGATTCTTCTTTCACCATGTGACAAATATGGAAATATGTTTAATATGATTGTCCACATATAACCAACATCAGATTGCATGCCTTCTTGGGGAGGGGGGAAATTTAGAATTCAAAATTATATAAAAGTGAATTTTGAAAACTAAAAATAAATAAATAAATGTGACCCATAAAATAAGGTTTCCACTCATTCTCATAATCAGTGACTAGAGCAGTCAATGACACTATTTCATCATTTGAATGGTGAATCTATATATTCTCTTCTCATCTTTCTGTTCCAGTGAGGTTGCAATTATCCCTGAAAGGAGACAAGTCTACTGGAAATGTGGCAACTTATGATTTTGCAGGTCTTGTTAATGGAAGTCTAGAAGGAGCCCTGAAATCCAGACCGATGATCATAGCCTTTCAACTCTGGGAGCTCAACCCATGGATATGGCAGAAGGGAAATAAAATATTGGAAAGGGAGTTGGACTTGGAGTCAAGAAAACTCAGATCTAGTTTTGGCTCAACCACTCATAATCACAGTAACTGACATTTATAGTGCATTAGAAGGCACAACAGTATTATGAACCCATATTCCAGGTGAAGAAACTGAGAGTTGTAAGAAAGGTTAAATGTTGCTTACTGGTGATAATACATGGTCACCAAGCAAATAAGTGTGTGAGAAAAGTAGAATTTGAGCTCAAATCTTTGCTCTTGTTTAGTCATTTCAGTCCTGTCTGACTCTCCATAACCCCATTTGGGATTCTCCTGGCAAAGATACTGGACTGAATTGCCATTTCCTTCTCCAGCTAATTTTACAGATTAGGAAATTGAGGCAAACAGGGGGAAGTGACTTGCCTATGGTCATATAGCTAGTAAGTATCTGAAGCTACATTTGAACTCAGGAAGGGGAATCTTCCTAGCATCAGGTCTGACACTTTATCCACTGTACCATCTACCTGCTCCAAATCTTATTTGACTCCTAAGCTGATTCGACACTATGCTAGCTTTCAGCACCAAATCAAGGAATAACCAGTAGTCCCATTTACTATAACATATATTGTGTAAAGGAGATAGAATTGATTGGAAATATAGGTTAGAGTCAGATTGTGGAGAACCTTAAATGCTAGGCCAAGAAATTGTTTTAGGGGAAGGAGACTATTACTATGGGAAGGAAGGAAGCAAGCATTTAAGTGCTTCCTATGTGTCAGGCACTGTGTTAAACACTTAACAAATATTATCTCATTTGATCCTTTTAACAACCCTATGAAGTAGGAACTATTATTATTTTACAATTGAGGAAACTGAGTCAGAGAGAGATTAAATGACATGCCTAGGATCACACAGCCAGCTAGTGTCTAAGGCATATTTAAAATCACATTTTCCTGCCTCCAGAGTATTGGACTCAGTGTTAGAGGATTTGGATTAGATTCCTAGTAGTGACACTAGCTGTGTGACCCTGGTCAAGTCACTTAACCTCTCTGTGCCTCAGTTTCCCCATCTGTAAGTGGGAGTAAAGATATTTTACTTTCTACCTTTCAGGGTTGATCTGAGGAAAATTCTTTGCATAGTGAGGTAGTGTTGCACAGTCTCCAAATATTCTATTTGGAGTAGGAGGACTAGATTTAAATTCCCTTGTCATCTCTACTTCCTGTGAAAGGCAGTGTACTATAGTGGTTAAAGTGGTGGACCTGGAAGCAGGAAGGTCTGGATTTAAATTCTGCCTTTGACACTTACTAGCTCTGTGGCCATGATCAAGTTATATAACCTTTCAATGACTCATTTTCTTAATTTGTAAAATGAGATGATTGGACTTTATGATCTCTAAGATCCCTACTAGCTCTAAATTTATTTTCCTATGATCCTTAAAACACAACAAATATGAACTGTTATTACTAATTTTTGTTATAAATAATAGGAAACTACTGAAGCCTTTTTGAATAGAGGAATGATAGATCAGTGCATTAGAAAAAATACTTTAAAATTTTTGTGAAATTATGCATTGGTGAGGATTAGGGATTGGATTGGGGACAGGTGAGTGCTGATAAGGGTTTGAACTAAGGCATCGGTAGTTTTTTAAAATAAAATTTTATTTTTTCCCAACTACATGTAAAATAATTTTAATATTCATTTTAAAAAAATGAGTTCCAAATTCTCTCCCTTTCTTTTCCCTCCCTGAGACAGTAAGCAATTCGATATAGGTTATACATGTGCAATAATGCTAAACATATTAATATATTAGTCATGTTGTGAAAGAAGACTCAGTCCCCTCCACCAAAAGCATACACAAAAAAATTAAGTAAAAATAGTATGCTTTGATTTGCATTAAGACTCCATCAGTTATTTTCTCTGGAGGTAGATAGCATTTTTTATCATGGGTCTGTTAGAATTGTCTTCTGTCATTGTATTGTTGAGAAGAGCTAAGTCTATCAAAGCTGATCATTGCACAATATTGCTGTTACTGTGTACAATGTTCTCCTGGTTCTGTTTACTTCACTTTGCATCATTTCAAATGAGTCTTTCGAGGTTTTTCTGAAATCATCCTGCTCTGCATTTCTTATAAAACAGTATTCCATTACAGCCATCAGTAGTTGTGAGAAAAAAGGAGACAGAAAGAGGAGATAATATGTGTAGAACTCACTGGACCTGACAAATTGGAAGTAGGGTTAAGATGAGTGGAAAAGTTAAAGATGATTTTGAACAGCAATAGATTGGCAAATGGTGGGAAATTGAAAGTAAGAGCAGAATTATGAGCAGGAAGATGAATTTAGCTTCTGACATAATGAGTTTGAGATTCTGATGGGAAATCCAACTAGAGACTTACAGAAATCAATTGGAAATTCAGGCTACATATGGATACTCAGGGATCATCTGCACAGAGGTGATAATTGATGCCATGGGAGTAGTTGAACATCCACTAAAGATTGTTAGAGTAAAGGGCTGAAGAGGAGGCCTTGGGAGCATAACGATACTGATAAATAGGGAGCAGGAAGAGAAAAGTAAACAAGGAAAGGAGACAGAAGAGAGACAACAGAAACAGGCAGGAGAACTAAGAGAGCTAAGGATCGCTGAAACTGTAGAAGAATAAATTATATAGAAGGAGATGGTGTCAACAATGTCAAATGCCAGGAAAGTAAAGGAGGAAAACCAAAGAAGAAATACATAACAATTAGAAATTAAGAAGTCACTGGTGACCTTGGAGATGGTAGTTTTAAAAGCATTTAAGATAGAAGCCAGATTTTAAGGGAGTTGAGTTCCATATGCCTGATCTCTTTCCTTCAGTCCCTGGTTCTTACCTCCATTATAACTGCTCTATTTTGAGCAGAGTGTAATATGCACATGGCAGGTTCTCAAAATGGGCTTTTGAAATTAATGAGTACATTTTATGAAGTCAAATTAAAAATCACAATTACTCAATAATTTATAGCTTCGCAAATGTCATTAAATGCTTTTCACTTTCATTATAACTCCTGGTAGAAAATTATTTCTGTGATTTGACTTAATCAATTTACAGATGGTTCTATCACTGAAATTATGGTTAGAAGAAGATTTGTTGTTTAGGTCATTGACACATGCCAGGGAACAATTTCTTGGAACTTGCAAACTCACTGTCATTTTCTGGTCGTATCATTCTTTTAGAGAAAACCAGACTAATATTTGAATTGATTCACTAAAAAGAAAAACACTAAAAATCTTCTTTCAAAAATTGAGTGGCAAATTTAACTTCTGTGGTAAAGAATGGAGCTGCTGAAATGTAAAATAATATGAGATTCAGAACAGAGCTGCTAGGCCTGATCCCATCTCAAATGTGATTTAGAAATAAAATTCGTATCTGGAATGTAAGTATAGGTGAGGCCAAGCAGGCATCTGCTTTTTAGAATTAGATTCAAATGAGCATATTCTAAGCCTATCCTTTGAGCATGGGGTGGTTATTTTAAAGGGAATAGTGATGTTGAGACCTGGGTTTCTAAAATTTCACCAAACCCCTAGTGGAGAGTCTCCATTGGAAAAGGACTTGGAAAATGGAGGTATAAAGATATAGAGACCCCGGAGCCTGGAGAGAATCTCTCCCATACTAGACTCAGAGGATGCTTAGGGTAAAGAAGCAAAATTTTTATCTTGGCAGAAATCAAAGCCCTACAGAAGGTGGGAAAGCAATGTGTAGTGGAAAGGACACTGAGTTTGGAGTCAGAAGACCTGGTCTGAATCCTAGTTTTGTTCTTCAATAGCAGGTCACTTATTTATAAGTTGCAAAAGCTTCATGGGCCTTTGATTTCTCATCTCAAAAAGGAGAAGGTCAAATTATATAGCTATTAAGGTCCATTTCAGTTCTAAAATTGTATTACCTAAAGATATAGTTCACTCACTAAAAAGTGATATATCCCATGGAACATTCATGAGCATGACTCACCTATTTCCTAAAAAAACTATCTAGCTGTTTTAATAAACCTGGTAGCAAGATAGGGCCCCTCATCTACATATCTGATCAAACATAGGGCTATTCATTATGCTGCAGTCAGCCGCCAACTCCTGGAGTGAATATCTCCACTATAAAGAGAGGCAGTGTGGCACAGAGGTTAAAGCTGTGGCCTTGGAGTCAAGAAGACCTGGGTTCAAGTATTGTTTCTGGTGAATACTCTAGGTGTGGCCATAGGAGAGTCACTTAAACTCTTAAAACCCCAGGCAGCTAATGATAAGTTATTGTGGAGTTGCATCTGTGAAGACAGTTTCCGGACAAATGGAAGTGCAGGGTCAGATATGCCTTCTTTTTTCCCTACCCATCAAAAAGAAGAATAATGAGAACAAGAAGGATATCTATGTCCCAATAGCTTCCCAGAGAGTCTAGCTGTCCATAAATATAATATTATAATATCCCTGGATGAGGACTTCCTTCCTTCCTTCCTTCCTTCCTTCCTTCCTTCTTTCCTTCCTTCCTTCCTTCCTTCCTTCCTTCCTTCCTTCCTTCCTTC